>NC_138169.1:42063968-42192740 GCF_964165515.1 Mesoplodon bidens | reverse complement strand
CTCAGGATGGCAATTTAAAACATAAATCCTCAAAACCAGAATGAGATTATCTATTGTAATCACTGATTGAGATCCAGTCTTCAGAGCCTACCAACGTGGGTCTAAATTCTTCCTAATGGTCTCTTCTCTGCATAAATCTGGGAAGAGTAGCAGAAATGCAATTTCATTGTGAGACACAAGAGGCGAAGGCCCTATAAAAAATTTGGTAACTATACATTCATTGCATATAGCGTGCAGCCATTCTTGTACTTCATCATAAAAATAATATATGCATGTAAATTAAAAATAAATGATGACAAGCAAAGAAATATTGGAAAAATATAATTAAAAATACTGTAGCAGCTGACATTAGTGGGTTAGAAAAAATGCAGCTACAGAAGACAGTTCTGAAAATAATGAAGCAATGGAGAATGAAGTTAATGAAGCTGAGAAAATGAAAAATAGACAATTTACAGTACTATCGCACGCACAAAAAAATCAAAATATGAGCTCCAATCTGATGTACCCTTATTAAACAGAAGTACGTCTAGCCCTCTTATTTTCATCAAGGTACTGAATGATTTGGTGTGCTCCACTCATCCAGAAAACAGGTTGAATTATAAAAACTATCTTTTAGACATATCAGTAATCCTTGAAGATCAAAATGTCTTTACGCCCACCTGTGGTTCAGAAGCAACTTCTAAGCTGTAAATGAGATAAGCAAAGTAAAAGAAAAAAAAAAGAAGAAAAAGTCCATTTGTTTTCTAAGTGTTTCTCTCCTAACTACAAGGCTCTGAACCTAGAGTGGGCATTCTATAAATCTTGATGACAAGGTGCTCACTTTATTTTTGTGCATTATTTTGAAGGCCTAACCTTATATCGTGAAACAGATAAATAAATTTGAGAAGAGAAATGGAACCAAGCTATGAAATGATCATGTGGAAAAAAATTCCCCCTTAATTTTTAGAAGGACATGCAAACCAAATTTTTAAGTAATTTTTTATATAATCTATATTTCAAATAATCTGTGCTAATTCACTTATTTAGCAATATTTATTGAGCATCTGTTGTTTTTATTTACTGTTGTAGGCACAGGGATAAAAAGAGGTATATAACATAGACTCTGCACTCAGTAATTTTGTACCTTCAGCTGGTAGAGGGCCATGCACACAGTCACCATGATCACTGTGCCATATGATGAAAGCTTTAGAAGCTGCGCTCAAGGTACTGCAGTGGCACTAACGTGGGAACACTTGGGCTTTACAGCAGAGAAGACTCTTGAACTGTGACTTGAAGACAGGTGAAAAGTACCAGAGGAGCCACTGGGAAGAGTAAAGGGTATTTCAGGCAGAGGAGGCCACATGAAGGTAAGAGAGACCTCAGCTCATTCCCGGGCCAACACATCTCTGACTTGGCTCAGGGGGTTATTGTGAAGAAGGGAGTAGCAGCAGAAAAGGCTGGAGACCTGAGCGTAGATCAGGCCATGAAAGACCATGTGTATCTGCCAAGGCATTTAGATTTTATCCAGAATGTGATGCAGCACCTTTGAACAATGTAGAGGAATGACATGAACATATTAGAACAGAAAGATTACTCTGGCTGAAGTGTGAAGAATGGTTTGGAGGGAGTCTTACTGCAATTAAGGGAATGATCTAGCTAAAATGAGGATGACAAAGCCTTAAATTGAACCAATAACAAGGATGGCAAAAAAGAGAAATTGAGAGCTATCTAAATGGTTGGTTCCAGCTATGAAGTCTAATTATATTGAAAGAGGAGAAAAATAGGCTTGCAGACCTGCATTTTGAAGGAGTAGGTAGTTGATGGAGTTATTTATGAAGATAAGGAGTTCAGGGGAAGGAGAAGGTTTGGGGTAGCAAAGGATGAATTTGGTTTTTTACCTATTTATTTCAAGGGGACTTGGTAACACGTGAACAAAGAGGCAGAATACATATTTATGAAGTCCTTGAGAGAAAACTGCTCCAGAGCTTTAGATTTGGGGGGATTTAATATATTGACATGTAGTCCACCTAGGGAAGTGGATAGGGTTCTGTCCTCTGTGAGAAGGATAAAGACTGAAGACACAAATATGGGGCTAGTGGAGAAAGAGAAATCATCAAATTGGATTTAAAAAGAGTAGTAAAGGAGTAAGAAGAATCCAGAAGAGCATAGAACCTCAAAAACCTAGTTATCTCTAGCCAGTAGGCCCAGTAAAATCAGGGCTCATTTTGTCCACTGAACCTGGCAACCAGGAAGTCAGTGGTGACTCATCCAGGGAAGTTTCTGTGATGGGTTAAGGAAGTGAAGACAGAGAGTGTGCCAACTTGAAGTCAAATTAGGGTATAATTATATCAGCTTTCTATTTTTTTAACAATTTTTCTTTTAAAATGAGAGTCATTTGCCTAATTTTTAAGGTGAAGGGATGGAACCAGTAGAAATAGAGCAGTTACAAGTAATGGGAAAAGAAGAGACAACCATTAGGGCAACATTGCAGAGAAAAGGAGGGGATATGATTGATTCCATAAGCGAAGACATGGATCTTCAGAAGAAAAGAGATACCTCTTATTCTTGAAGATGAAGGGAAGAAGATGGGAGGGAATTCCAGATATTCAGATTAAAGTTTTCTAAGCTTCGGTTTACTTTGTAAAGAAATGCAAATAGTAATCATGACTATCTCATAGGGAGGGTTGAAATAGTTATGATTATTATTTCCATAGGGATGGCTCTAAGAATTAAATGAGATAATGCAAATAAAGTGCTCAGCACCAATTGTTATGAACTACTGCTGTTATAATCAGGTACCCATTTTCTTCCTGTCTTCTCCTCCTGACCTGGGCTGTCTCATCACTGCCACCATTACACCCCCACCAATGCCATAACCACTTCCCCAGGATTAATCATACATGTCCTACAGAGAGAAGCTCAAGTTAGACATCCTTCATGAAGAAATATTCAGCCATTCCAGTCCATGGTTATACTGAGTTCTTAATACATTGGTATCACACAGGTTGATACTTAAAATTTTCTCATCTGTAAAATGAAGGATTTAGTCTAGGTTATCCCAGTTATTCGTAACAAATAACCCTAAATCTCAGTGACCTACCACAACAAAAATTGCTTTTCTAGCTCACACAAAGGCTCCTGGGGATGGATGGGGCTCTGGGCAGCTGTTCTCCATGCTCCTGACTCTGTGATTCAGGCTTTGTGCCTTTCACCACTGCTAGGGTCTGAATGTTTATGATCCCCTCCAATTCACTTATTGAAAATCTAATGCCTGAGGTGATGATATTAGGAGATAGGGCCTTTGGGAGGTGATTAGGTCCTGAGAGCAGATCCCTCATGAATGGGATTAGTGTCCTTATGAAAGAGACTCCAAAGAGCTAGCTTGTCCCTTCCACCTGTGAGGACACAATGAGAAAGAAGTCTGTGACCTGGGAAAGGGCACTCACCCAACTGTGCTGGCACCCTGATCTTGGACTTCTGGCCTCCAGAACTGTGAGAAATAAATTTCTGTTGTTCATAAGCCACCTGGTCTATGGTATTTTGTTATGGCAGCCTGAACAGACTAAGACAACCATGAACTCCTCCGCAACTGCTAAAAAGAATGGAAATGGAGAAGCATGCTCCAGTTCTTTAATGCTTCTACTGATATGTGACCCACATCCCTTCCGTTTGCATTTTTTTGTCAAAGCATGCCACATGACCTACCTAAAGTTCAAGGGATTGAGAAACGCAATTTTCTTGGGTACTCAGAAGAGAGGTGAGTCAGAAATATTGGTGAAAAGCAGGAATATCTACTACAAGGAAACTGACTAGATAGACTTTAAAGTTCTTCTAGATCTATTATCCCAATTATTTCATGTGTGTTTTCCTTTTCAGTAAGGTTGTAAAATACTTGAGTACAGAGGCTACACCAAATACAAGACAGTCAGTCAACAGATGAATGACTGATGCTATTAAAATTTAAGGACAAAATGGATCTTCAGTCAAATTTCATCCACTGTCTCCAAAAATATATATATTAGGTTTTATTTTGAAAGTAAATAAGATACGTAGTCACTGTTCTAAAAGAAGTTTATCCTCTAATTGGGTGATAAATTAGGTACATTTTTGGAAACTACCAAGTAACATATACACATGGGCAAAATAATTTAGTATGCTTGACAATGGCAAGAAATGGTGCGTTGTGGACCTGGGTACTTGTTTTTCTGAGCTACTGACATTTTACTATAATACAAATGTGAGCTCTTTCAGGGTACTGCAGCTCCTGTGGGATAACGTTTTAGGTTTTATAGTTGTAAAATGCAATTCACTACCTCAGATTTGTGTTGGCTGAGGAGTTAAGACAGAGGATGAGCTCATTTATAGAGTCAGCTGCTTAGGGGAGTGGCTAGTCCAGAGAAGGCTGAGCTTCAGGAGGGTCAGGAATCAGAACTGTCCCTTCATTCTCTCTTGTAATTTAAGAAGAATAACTGGGGTGGGGGGGATGGAGTCCCTAGTGAAATTTTCAAGTTTAACAATTGTAACTAAGATCTTTTATTTGTAGAATGCCAACTCTAGAACCATCTTGAGAGGCCATGTGAATGGACAGAGTATATGTGCTTTCATGCATGACAATGAAAGGTGAGGCATGTAGGCAAGAAGAAATCCAGACTACATCTGGGATAGTCACCTGTTGGGTCTGTTGGGAAGGTGGGTCTGAGAGTCACGGTTCCAAAGAAGTACTGCAGGTCCAAAGGCCATTGTTTTAAAGGAAGTTGTAATAAAAGCTTTACTCTACCCTGTACCGAATCAGGGAACATCCATCCCTAAAACACTGTACAAGTTGCTGCCTCCCTTGTAAAAAGAAACAGTGGTGGAGCCGTCTCAACAAGAGGCCTGAATAAAAAGATCCATGCTGATCAGACAGTGAAACAAAATGCCAGGGAGGATAAAACCTAAATCGGAAAAGCATGCCAGGAGACAATGAAAGGATCTCCCTTAACACTTACAAGAACTGTATTAATGAAAAGAACCAAAGAAAATTGGCTTTATGTAACCTTTTTTCTGATCTCAGTCTTCCATAGATTATGAGATAGTGGGGACAGAAAGAAGATCTTACTCAACTTTGCATCCTCAGTGTGTAGCCCAGCACCTGGCATGTGGTAGGTGCTTACTAAGCATCAGTAGAATGGATGAATGAACTAATGGACAGTCTTACTCCAAGTGACAGGCTAAAGTGAGAAAAGGAATAATTAGGAAGGCCTGGTTTTAGTGTGAGCTCTGCTGCAGAGTAACCAGAGACGTTTCACAAGTCCCTTAACCTCTTGGGGCCTCAGTTATCTCATTGGTGACATAGGGAGACAGGGCTGGATGATCTTTGGTGTGCCTTTGCACCATGTTCTCAGTGGTACTTGCATGGACAATTGGCTCCTAAGCTACGTCAGGAAACATCAGATATTTATGGGAAGGTCGACATCAAAGACAAATCATGACCTTCTATCTAAAGTTCTTTTTTGTCCTTTTTGAGCAGAGCATTGAACTAACTGGATGATCCTTTGTCTGAGCCAGGACAGTAATTCTTTTTGGTCCATATTTGCTATTTAAGCACAGAGAACCAAGTTTTTATTTAATTTTTGAATCTTCACTAACTAGTGCTTTTGATGTAGAAATACATGTTTATTTGTTCAATTGAAGTTAATTATATTATTATATTCTTATGTTTTCTTTCCTTAAATGTAAAAAATAAGGGAACTGTTTCTTCTGATTTCCCTCACCCATCTATTACAACCCCCCTCCCCCCAAAAAAAGTCTGTGTAGAAAATAGCCCAGCTTAACCTTCCTTCTTCTTAGCCAGTAAAACTGTGTAATCACCTGGGATGGACTATATATTAAAATGCAGATCTCTGGGTACAGCTCCAGACTAATTAAATTAGAAGAACATCTCCTAATATTTGAGAACCTGTCTTCTTGGGCAGGCCATGAGAAGGAAACAACAAAATTATGCAATAAGGTGATGCTAGGATGATCTCAAGTTAAGATGACATTTTATCACTGCAGAATGATTTAAGTTATAACAGAGAATCACAAGATAGCATCAAAGTACAACAACCTGGCTCCTTTCTGGGCCTCTGTGCGTCGTAATTCACCCCATCCCGGGACAGTTGCAGCACTCTGATCTGGTGGATAGAAACAGGAGTGACTGCGCTGCTGGGATTTTAGTGCCAGTGAACAAAGACCAGCCACAGAAACTGCTCTGAGTGGGAATAGAACAATATTTATGTGGCTTAGAGTTGTTTATGGAAAAAGGGGTCTCTTTTTCATCTCTCGGACGTGACAGAAGGAGTTCCACAGCCAGGGGCACCCAGAGTCAACTGTAAATTGTTTTGCTTGCTGTCATTTTGAAACAGGCAGAATGGAGGAATGTGGGGAAGAGCGCCTGTCTTTATCACTGGGGTCGGCAGCAGCATCTCTTCCTTCCTCCACCTCTTCTCATGGTTCTAACATGCTCCCCAGGGGCAACTGGAGGATGAAAAACATTCACTTTGCTCGTTAATGCTCTGGAAGTTAATTTGGTTTTACATACACATCTTAGCAAGGGTCTGGGACCAGGTGTGTGTTGGCTTCATCTCTGACACCATTAGAGTATGTTTCTGTCCTCTGCTCATTCATCTTCATACCATTCCCTCTGGGGAGATTTAATTCCCAGTTTTTAGAAAAGGCAGTTCAGTTCAAGGGACATTTATGTGGGACATTTTATGTGAAAGGCACTGTTCTGTGTACTGAATGGGGATATAAAAAGTGGCAAAAACCTAATCTAGGAGCTCACAATTTGGCATGAAGTCACTTACAGAAATGACTTTAATCAAGGTAGATACGAACAGGAAGCTAGATGAAGGAAGGGATTAATCAACTAGCAGGATTTGGAAAGACTTGCTGGACTAGAACCTTTAAAGTAAAAAATGTAACTGGAGTTCACACGGCATAGTCGTTCTGATAGCCCGGCCCTGGAGACTGCAGGTGCTGACTAGGTCAGACACCCAGAATTTGAGGACAAGTTCACAAAATAATTCCCTCTTTAACTAAAGCAAATAGAATGAACAGCAACAACAAAAAGACTCCCCATTTGCAGAAGTTACCCACGATCTGTGGTTGGATCGTTGTAAATAGGGCATCTCTTAAACTCTATCTAGATTAGACTGTTTCTCAAATCAACTTTAAAAAACCGTGGTCTGTAAGTGTTAACTCTGATGTCATAACAGGAAAGTGAGGGGTCTGCATGGAACCCAGCAAAATGAGAGTAGGAGAATGAGTTTTTCAGGTTTCATTTTAGGCAGTTACCCGAGAGAAGTTTATAAAATAGTTTACATATGTTGTTTAGCTCAATGAAAATAGTTCTTAAGAACTTCTAAGTCTCTTTGTTTTAACTGTAGGTTCAATTACGTTATATATATGTGTATATGTGTCTTTGTTCTAAGATATCAAGGTATGTGCTATCCAATATGTACAGGTGTTATTTCCAAGTACTACATATAGTATTTTCCAGATATTTTTCATCTACAAATGAAGAAACCAAACCAAAATTACCTATGAAGAGATCCCGAGCTACCTTAGAGGGGAAACATTAATATAGTGTATGAAATTTTTAGCTAACTGTAACATGATTTTCCAGTGGAGTATAAATCTATACTTTCATGTACGTTTGCATCTGCCCAATGGATTGCCTCAGCTCAATTTCTTGTATCACATTAGTTCTATAACACAGGGGAGTTTCTGTCTTTTTCAAACTCCTGAACAGGCAAAACAAAACAAAAGAAGAATTGCCTAAAGAACATGAAATTGCCAACAGTTATACATATTGACGAATCAAGGAGTTTGAGTGAAACTCATGAGAGCATTGAAATTCAGAGTTAAGGTTAAAATTCATTACTTAACACCCAAGGTGCCCTGCAGGGATCTCAGAGCTGTGGGTGGTCTGTTATTCCATATGTGCAGAAACTCTAGGCTGTGAGACCAGATATTCAGAAGTTTTAGGTTTCATTTTGACTTTGTTCATTTGAGCAAGTGTAGTGCTTCAGGTCAATGCTATGTTCAAAGGGTGCTGTTATTGGATGTGATGAGGTGGCCTCCTCCCTGCCTCCCTCCCTCCCTCCCTCCCTCCCTTTCTCCCTCCCTTCCTTCCTTCCTCCTTCCTTCCTCCTTCCTTCCATCCTTCCTTCATTTCACATCTTAATAAGCTTTTTAATGCTGCTCCAGGGAAAACTAATGGAGCTGCCTTAGGGTCTTGAACAACGCCCCTGTGCATGCTGCACAAATTTCTTTTAGCTGCAGGTAAACCAAAAGTTATGTTAAGTGAAAAAGAAAAGGTAACAGCTGCTGAATTCTTTTTGCTAGCCCAAGGAGACTTTGTACTGCATGTTACAAGCTGATGGGCAAAATCTTAACCTCCTCTGACCTGTAAAGATAAGAAAAAAATCCTAAGCCTTTTTTCAGGGGTACTATTTGTTTCATAGTTAAAAAAATGTGGGAGATGATTTTTTTTTTTTTTTTCTGTTATTTGTTAAGGAGAATGGTCTGGTAGTAAAAGAATAAATTGAAAGGAACTCAGGTAGAAAAGGTCTGAGCGCTGGGAATGTAATTTTACAAGACTCGTTTCCTTTACTCTGTGTTTTTCTCCTTGAAGGATATAACTCGATTTTATACTTTACTGTCTTATTAACAGAATGCATTTTGGAACCCTGCCACTGCTAACAGTATCAGAAGGATTTAGGGCTGCTGAAATACACTTGAAGATTTAATTCTGCTGACTTCAGCTTGGATCTGGAGTAAAATCTAACCATAGATTAAGTGTTTAGCACTGTATATTGGTGCTTCTGGTCATAAATACTCATGTCTATTTCTGTTTCAGACAGCTCTCCACAGGTTTTCCACTCCACATGGCACACAATGCTTGTTTCCCAAATGAGGTTATTCTCTATAAGGCTACCCCTTCTATAACTTTTTATAGACTCAAGCCTCTGCTCTGTTGAGCAATTCATTATAAACTCCCTGGTGCGCTTTGTGATAACAAACACTGGGTTACTGAGAAGAGCCTTCTAGAGAGGGACGCCTGTATTTCCTTCCAGACAATATTTAATCTCATAGCAGCACTGACTAATAAAAGCAAAAGATCAATACAAAGCTGCATCGCTAGGATGAAAATTTACTAACACCGTCATTCATATCACAGGAACATCTGGTTAAAGCTTCAGGGCTCCCTTACTTTCTTAGTTATGATTTTATGAGTCTCTCCAGACTCCTTTTTAGGATCTTAGCAGGCATTTGTAACAGGCTGGACATTTTAATCTTTTTAATGTGGTTATCTGATCTCCGCTTGGCTTTCTCACACTGACTGGTCTTCTCCACTTCTCGCTTATTGCACTTGAATCAAGTTATGATAAGCTCACCCTGTAATAGCCCCCAGTCCTAAGCGGGTCTACCTTCATGTAAGTGGCCTCCTGAGCTGCTATTTATGGTCATTTCTGTGAGGCACTGTCTTTAAAACCTTGGCATTTAGTACCTTCTTCCTCTCCCCATGACTTGGAATACATAAGGACTATTATAAATCATATAGCCAGGCCTGTAGATACACTCTTTGCTAGAAGAGATTTCTGAGGCCTGAGGGGCAAGCCAATGAGTTCTGGTTTATGGATCTGAACCAGATGTACATGTATGAGGTTAACTGGTTGACGTGGTACCCGTGAGAACCTGACACATGGTATGGATTCCTCACATGTTCCTCAACATGGTGGCTTAGTGGGGGAATTTGTCTGTGGTTGAACTTTCTTATTTGCTGTGTGTGAATCAGAATTTGGTTCCTTCAGGAGACACATTGATTTAAAAGTGGTAGGTAGGTGGAATACTAAAATCCACAATGTAATTCAACAAAATGATGTAAAGTATAGAAAGTAAACATAAGTGTAGTCTTACATCTAATGTTTTAACAATTAGATTGTTAAAGTAGAGGAGGAGTAATATTTATGTTTATGCACCTACTATGTGCAGGTCCCTAACACACATTGGCATATTTAACTTTACAGTGGTCTGAGGTAGACATTATTTGAACTAGGATTTATTTATTGGACACCCAGTATAATTCAGCCACTGGGCCAAGTGCTTAATACATTTATTATTTCATTGGTCCCTCATAACAATCCAAGGAAGTAGGTATTATTATTACCCTCATTTGGCAAGTGAGGAAGTTGAATCTTAGATTAAGTTACATGCTTGGGCCAAATAGCCAGCAAGTAGCAGCACAAGGATCCTAACCTGGTGTGTCTAACTGGGCTGCCTTTCCATACCATGAACGGCAGTACCTCAGTGACAGAAAATACATAAATAGAAACAAATTATTGTCTTAAAATCTTATAAAATTCTTTTGCCATTTTTCAATACCACCAGGTTATCTACTTCTGTTGGAGCAAAGCACATCAGACTCATTTCTAGGGGATATGAATTACTACAGATCTTCAGATAAAAGAAAGAACGCATCAGTTCACTTAGCAACACGTTCTATTTTTATTTATTTTTATTTATTTTATTTATTTATTTTTGGCTGCATTGGGTCTTTGTTGCCGCACATGGGCTTTCTGTAGTTGCAGCCAGAGGGGACTACTCTTTGTTGTGGTGCGTGGGCTTCTCACTGCGGTGGCTTCTCTTGTTGGGAACACGGGCTCTAGAGCGCAGGCTCAGGAGTTGTGGTGCACGGGCTTAGTTGCTCTGCAGCATGTGGGATCTTCCCGGGCCAGGGCTCGAACCCGTGTCCCCTGCATTGGCAGGCGGATTCTTATCCAATGTGCCACCAGGGAAGTCCCAGCAACACATTCTTCAGAGGAGGAAATCAAAATACAGTTTTAACTTGATTACTTTTTTTTTTCTTACCTGTGCAAAGCAGAGTAGTCACAGATGTTCCCTCTCTCTCCTCCTTCAAGGATGCCCTGGACAGGCTGTGAACAAACCCCCTCCCCACTCCAGTCCCCCCCCCCATTGTCACCAGAGGCCAAATAAAATGGAGACAATATTCACTACAGATGGGGGTAGCTTTGTCATGCATCCTTTCTCAGGACTGGCTGCCTGGCGCAGAAGACGATCTAAGTAAAACTGAAGTGATTTTCAAAACTGGAACTTAAGCTGTTTAGCAGTCTGAGTCAAGCAACGTTTGTCTTGGACCCCCTGCACTTTCTTGGTGCCCATTAGTAGTAGCTCAGCTGTTCTTCGATCGCTTTAATTAGCTCAATTGTCCTGGACAGGACAGGCGGGCTGGATGCAGGGCAGGGGCTCTGGCAGCCCAGCATGCAGCACACCTCGAGTCTCAGAGACATTTCTCAGCTTCATTCTGAGGAATATTATGGGTCAGAAACACTCTGTCAGAAACACAGAGCAGTCTGCTCTGACACCAAGAGTTTGGAGGACGAAAAGTGGATAGAAAGCAGAGGAAAAGCCGAAGACAGGCAGGGCGCTCCTGGATAAAGAGACACGAGCTTCCAGTGAAAGAAAAATATGCTAGAATGGGCTTCTCTGAGTTCTAAACTCACCCATCCCCTGTCACTGCCCAGGCAGTTGGTGGATGACACATTCTCCTTGGAACAGTGCCCAGTCTCTCCAACAGCTGTGCCCAGAAGGCCATCAGATCCAGGTCCTGGCAGCTGGGGAGCCTCCGTTCCGCCAGCTCCAGCCTTGAGGTACCTTCAGTACCGAAGACAGGAACACACAGATAGAATTTCTGAGCGCTAGAACTTGACCACGGCTTCCAAAGACTGACTCACAAGGACACACATATCACACAGAAGGATTTTCTTTTTCTCCACCAAACACGTTGCCCCATTCCTTTTGTGTCTGAAGAAGGAAAGAAGAAGAACCAGCTGTGAGTTTCTCTCTGCGGGGCATTCTTGCAGGACTGGAAGTGCTCCTGTTGCATTCCTTCCATGAAGCCACACTAAGAAATTCTGTCAACAATATAAAAAAGTCCACGTGGGAAGTTCTTTGTAACTGCTATTTCTCCTGGGGTGGGGTGGTGGTTATGTTGGGTGGAAGGGGCAGGATAACTACCCCAGGGGCTCTGCTGCTTTTAGCAAGGGGAGCGATGGCTGAGAGACCTCAGTAACAGTGAGACAGCCAACCTGGAGTTCTGTCTTTCTTGTAACTTCTGTCATTGCAAGGGGACTGAAGCACAGATCTGGAGCCAGGCAGCCTGGGCTCCAATTTAGCTCTAACATTTAACCCTGAGAACATCTTTGGACAAGGAAGGTAAGTTCTCAGCATAAATGGACTCACCTATAAAGTGGGAATAATAAAGCTACTTTGCAGGACTACTAAATAAGATGATGTACGTAAAGTTCCTAGAACAAGGCAGATGCTCCCTCCGTGGGGTTTTTCACAATTAATAAGAGTAACGTTGTATTCACAATACTGATGTATATGCAGATTTCTCATCTTTTGCCTCTTAGAGGGAAGCCCTCGATCTGGGATCTTTCCAAGTGTTGGATACAAAAAGCTCTCTGTTCTGAGAAGTGTTGAAATGCTTCTTTTCCTTTCCCAGACTCTGTTTGCTCCACAGTGCCCTGTCAAAACATCTGGCCCCCTTTGTGCCATGGCTTTCCCTGTCCTATTAAAGCCAGTCCCCATCACGTGGCACTTCCTGTTGACCTAAACTTTTTTAAAATTATTATTATTCACCTTAACACTTGAAGATTATTAGAGCTGAAAGGGTGAAAACAGAAATGAAAGTTGAGCTTTTCTTTTCCAGCAGCTAATTTGATTCCAACAGCACTGAGGGAAAAAATGTTTTTATTTAAGAATGAAGAAAGCATTGATTATTTTTAAAAATTCCCCACCCTGGCTCAAGATTAAGAATTCGATAAAAGAAGGTAAAAGAAGGTTGGTGTCTAGCACAGTATTCTCAGTGGACTAATGGGGTCATTCCTTTATCTGGAATATTCTCCCAACCAAGTGCCTACACATTATTACACAAACTCTGGTTTGTCTTCTTCTAGGAGAACAGAGTTTGTCAGGAATTCAGGGTCCTAGTGCAAAAAGTGTACTGCTTCTTTCCTACTCCCAGCCCCAGTGGTTCCTCCAAGATAAATTGCTGGAAGTAAAACTCTCAATAAAGAGAAGGTCTGAATGGGGAACCTAAGAAATTTCACCGGCTTTTTTTTTTTTTTTTTTTTTTTTGTCTGCACTGACTATCCTTTGCTGTGGATTAGGCCACTGCTTATTACAAATTCAAATCCTATCTATATATTGTTCATGGTTCCTTTGTGTCATCAGGAAATTAAAGTTTGCAGCTGGGCCCTTCATCTTGGCTAATCATGCGGACATAAAGTCTTTAAAGGCCCTCGAAGTGGCCCCTGGGGGGGCCCCGCTCAACACTTCTCTCTGGCAGGACATTGTTCTTCAGCTGTGTTTTCATCCTCTGCCCCCTTTGGTATTAAGCTCCCACTGCTTTGAGCCCCGGCATCAGACTGTCATGCATCATTTTATCATGGCCAGTCCAACACCCACAGGAAACCATGTCCCCATGCTGAGCCCCGCAACTGGTTGGAACTGTTTTAAGGGTAGCGAGGACCTCCTCCGGCTTCTGGGGATGGCATTCACATCCTGAAGATCCACACAGGGAGGCGGGGTGGAGCAGAATGGGATCCGTCACTTTACCAGCCTGGTGAGGGGTTTCCAGTCACACTTGCTCAAGAGTCAAAAGATGGTAATTATTTGGAGCTGGGAGAGGGGAGCCGGGGCTACAGCAGGGCAGCTGCCAATTTACCAGCTCCTCGCAAATTGATCTGATGCGCTACAAAACCCGAAGTCTCCTCTCAGGGATCACTTAATATCCGGCAGAGTTTACACCTGGTTTCTGAGATTCCCTGAATTAATTGAATTCTCATTAGAATACTTCCTGCTTTCTCCTTCCGCCCTTAACTGCGTATGACCCAAAGTTCACAGTGAAGTGATGGCCTAACCAAATCAGTGTCCCTGGCCTCTTCGATTTCAGTTCCCACACCACTGTGTGCTCTCCCTCCTCCCCGAGGGACCCCGGCCCTGCCATTCTTACAGGGGAATGGAGAAGCCTTCCACTTGCCTCCTTTCTGGAAGTGACATTTTTACAAGCATCTTATTACTTGTGTCATCTTACATATGGCATTGAGTCTAATGTCCTTTCTTTTGTATATCCAGCAATATTTTCTCCTTTCCAATGACCGTATTTTCTTTTGACATATCATTGGCTTTAGATACTCTGTTCCCTTTAGTACATTGGAAATTGTGGGTATATTTGTGTGGCACATTATCATAAACATTCACTGTCCAGGAGGCCAAAAAATGCTTAAGTTTATTCCACACATATGCACTGTGCACGTACTGTACATTTGTAACCAAATCCACCATACATCCATTTTAAGATACAGTCTTGCCTTGTGTTTACCATCTGGGACAGTTCAGTGATGTAAACCATTTTACATATCTCCCACAAAGTTGTAACTATTTTATTATGTTGAGGCTAATTTGTTCTCCTTAAAGAGATCTCATTTCATTGCTGATTTGCCCTGGGATTATATCCCATTTACACCAGACATAGTCTTATAGTGACATCACCCTGGGTAGAATTTGGAAGGAAGAATGTTTATGGTAGGGGAATACTACACCATATAATCATCAGATTTCTAAGGCAGAAAGGTCCAGGAAGGGAAACACCAAAGATGGAGAGTAAGACTTCTTTTTGACTTGGTAAAAACACACTCATTCTACAACATTCAACTCAAGGGTCACTTCTGCTTTACCTCTTGTAACATACCTCTCTCCACCACTCATAAATCCTGTACCATTGTCTTCTAGCAGAGCACCTACACTGCTTTATGAACAAACTTTTTTGCACACCTGCATCCCCATTCAGCGACAGCTGCCTGAGATCAGGGACTGGGTCTAACTCAGAATTTTATGTTCCCTTCACCTAGGAGAGTAACTGTAGGTTGAATGAATGAATGAATGAATGACTAAGCACATAAATCTCCCCTCTGTTCCACACTAAGATACGGCCCTTTGTAACACCAGGTCAGAGGCCAGGAAGAAGACTGTAATTGCCTGAGCCGTTCTTTCTCTCCGTCTACCCTTCTCAAGTGTTCTCCAAGCGTAGGATGCCCTTCCCAGCCATGCAGTCTCCCACACAAACCCTTATTTTGTCCCCTTCATTTTCTGGTCTCAGCTTAAACATTACTTCCTCAAGGAGGTTTTCTCTAATTCCCTAAAATAAATTTGGTGTCTTGGGCTATCCACTTCCCATGGTGCCAACATGTCTTGCTAACACAGCATCACACTTGGAATCATCATGGGATTACAGGGGCAGGCTGCCTTCTGCAGGCAGAAGAGAGCGTGGGTCTGGGTGAAGCCAGCCTAAGGTGAGGAGGGGCCAAGGGAGGGAGAGAGACCAAGGGGCATGCTCAGTTCCTCCCTCCTCCCTCACCAGACAGACAGTTCACTCCTCCACCCCCGGCCCTGGGAAGAAGGGCCAGAGATGGGCCTTTGAATCCCTTCTGCCCAATGGGAATCCCCTTCTCTTTGTGGAAATGCCTTCTTCCCTCCCCCTGCTCCAAGCAGATGCTGATTTAAACTATAAAATTCACTGTTAAAATATAAACTCCATTAAGGCTGAAAATATATTTTTTGATCCCCACTGTGCCCCTGAACCTAGCAGAGTGCTTGTCACACAGTAGCTGTAATAATTTATTGGTGCGAAAGGAAGGAACCAAGGAAGGAAGCAAGCAAGGAAGGAAAACAATGTTTCTTCACCCCACACTCACTACCAACATCAGGGGTACTACCAGTATAGATCTATTTTATATTTAAGAAAAGAAGATAGAAAGGACTGTATTAAATCTAACTGATTTGAGAAAAATAAAAGCAATAGGGTCCTGTCTACCACGCACACAAACACACACAAACCTACAGGAGGCATCGTTCCTATGCTGTAGGTTCCAGGTTAGACACAGAGCTGCCATCTCAGACAAGTTTCCTAAGGGGAGAAGTGATTGTCTTTAGAGCCAAACTATTTAAAAGTTCAATGATACTGGTGGTGCCAAAGACTTGACCACAAATTCTAACGTATTTTTATGTCTATTCCTATTGAGTATCTGTTCCTTATTTTAACATGTTTTAAGCCCTCATTGAATGCAAGATCCCTATGCTGTGTGCCAGGAGTAGGCATGTACCTGAAACAGTCCTTGCTCTTAAGAAGTACATTACCTAGCAGAGGGGACAGACAAGAAAACAGACAATTATAATACAGTGCAATTTGTAGTTCAGTGTAAATTCAGGAGGCCAGAGCAGACCCAGAATCTTGGAGACCAGAGACAGCTTTCCAGAGAAGGGGACACTTAAGCTGAAATTTAAAGTTTGAAGAGAATATGCCAAAGTTAGCGGGAAAGGAGTTCTAAGCAGATGGAATGACACGTGCAAATACCCGGAAGGGAAAATAAAATACGTGGCACGGGGGGAAGTGGAAAGTATCTCTAAGACGCTGGGGGGACTGGTCTACCAGGGGGTGGGACTGTCACTTCTGCCCTTGTATAGAAAAAAAGCAGCATGGTTGATCTAATTCCAGCTCGGGATTCCTGGGGAAATGCACTAAAATGCTAGAGCAAGTCCTTCCTCACCCCTAAGGAATTAGCATAAGGTCTCTTTGTCCTGCAACCAGAGAAAGCCTGCTGCTCTAGCAGTTAAAAGTAGGCGCAGGCAGAGCAGACCTGGGACCTTTAAATAAATGTCTGTGACATGTAACAGTCCTGCCTTTCAAGGACTCCTCCTGTGGGAGCCTGGCCTTTCTGCTGTCTTCCACTCTTCTTTACTTCTATCAAACTTTGTTCATCATCTTTCTTACTTCCTTTGAATCACATGACATTTATAGCACATACCATTGGCCTCCCAGCCAACAGCCATCCTCTGCTTTCTTCCTTGGTACCAGACCTCCTTGACGTTCACCTTCTTGGAGCTGGCCAGTCCTCATGGAAGGGTGATCTCCTCCCCAGCCCAAAGGAGGTGAATCTTGAATGATCTAAGTCTGTGGATCTACACCAACTGACTGTGAGGCAATCTTTCCAATTAGACACAAGGGGGCGTCTGTTGGGTTTTCTTGAGAAGGGATACAAGGCAGAGAAGTTTCTATTTTTTCTTCTAAATGTTGCCACCTGCATATGAAACCTGTGGTATTTGTATTGGGTCTGTGAGGGAAACCAGCTCAGGAGGAAAACAATGCTCTGAAGACGGCAAAGAAGAAAGGGGCGAGAGACTTGGTCCTTTCTTGTTTTTCCCTTGCAGAATTTTTTAAATTGGAATATAGTTGATAGAGAGCCTTAGTCCTTGAAGTTATAGTTGAACCAACCAGCCCTGGAACCATTTTAAAGAAAAGGAAACTGAGATCCCATGGGGTAAGAGATCTGTCCTTGGCTCTATGGATAGAGAGCCATGAACAAAAAACTTTAACTTCACGTCCAGACTGTTTCTCATGTTTTGCCATGTCTATTCCTGTGGTGCACAGCTGCTGGTTTGCCAAGTCTCTAAGAAAGATTTCTACAGGTACTGATGGAGACCCACTAACTTTACAACAAGAAAACAAGATAGGATCATGGAGAAGATATCTTTAGATAATTCGGCCATTCAGTGTCTCTCTAATTGGGTATATGGAAATATCTATTCCCCTTCTCCTTAGAAGATGTCCTGTCTTCTGATTCTATTTATTCATTGCACACCTACTTTGCTAAGCACTGGAGATAATATGGTGGGTGAAACAGACTCTATCCTGCCTCATGATCCTAAATTTAACACATCATCACTTTCTTGCTGCTTCTGTAAATTTGAACCTTCTTCCTAAAAGGGGAGAGAGACCTCAAGGTCAGAAAAGAGAAATAAAGAAGGAAGAGACCTACAGCTAAGGAAAGAGAGAAAAGTCTATTTGGTCTGAGCCAGGCAGTGGGAGACAAGAAGGCTAAAGTGCTGGTCCCCTCTGATATGGCTTTGTCCCCAAGGGACCATGGGGAAAGGAGATTTAAAAGTTGTCTTTCCTTGCCAGGGTTTTGTTTGCTCCTCTGGGACAGGGATAATTTGGCTCACTTTTAAAGCTTTTGGGAAATAATGCAGCCTTAAGCATAGCTGGAAAGAGACATGCCCCAATCCCTAGAAGATGAGGATAGACTGAGTGCGAATGACAGGATCCCAAAGGATATTATAATAGGCTCCAAGTTTAAGGTAAACAAGTTAAAATTTATATTTGGGAACTGGTTCCCTTGGAACTTCAGATTGCCTTGCAACTCCATTCATGGGTGGAATGTACCCTAAGGCATTTGGGAAACTCGTATTCCCCTCCTCTACTAGGCTAGAGGGACTGGGTCCTGGTAGAACATTGCTTGAGACCATCTCAGTGTTAAGATTGGTCTAAACAGAAAGATTCTCTTTGAATATTGACAAAGTTTCCTTTGGTTGAATTAGTCTCTTGATAATTCAGAAACTTACTACAGCTTTTCTTGGGCCTCTCTACTGAGAAGTAAGAGGAGACATTTACCTGGACCAAAACCTAAACAATGGTAAAATGTTGTTCCAGCCCCAGGATACCATAAAACAGTACATATACGGTACCCTCCGCTCCCAAGCTAACATTTTAAAAGGGATTAAATTACATGAAAATAAACACGAAGAGCATTCTTTTTTTTTTTTTTTTTTTTTTTTTTTTTTGCGGTATGCGGGCCTCTCACTGTCGTGGCCTCTCCCGCCGCGGAGCACAGGCTCCGGACACGCAGGCCCAGCGGCCATGGCTCACGGGCCCAGCCGCTTCGCGGCATATGGGATCCTCCCAGACCGGGGCACGAACCCGCATCCCCTGCATCGGCAGGCGGACTCTCAACCTCTGCGCCACCAGGGAAGCCCGAAGAGCATTCTTTAAAAGAAAGAGAAGTCATTATAAAGAAGCCTGAGCATAGAAGTGGGGAAGACACCTTGCTTTGTAGGTCAGGATGGAAGTGGATGGGAGTGGATAATGGTGTGGTTACATGTTGTAGAGGTCAAGAGGGAAGACTCTGGAACCCAGCTACTAGGCCACTAACTAGCTCTGTGACCTGGACAGGTCCCTAGCATTTGTGTCTTTCAGTTTCATCATCTTTAGTGTGAAGTGATGACCATCTCTGTCTCCTAGACTTTTTATGAGGATTAAATAGGTTAGTACATGGAAAACACTTAAAACAACGCCAGGCATATATAAGCACATAATAATAGTTAGTGTTAAGGGATAAGATCTTTACTTTGAGCCAGGTGATGATCATCTTCTCTTCCTACCACTGTCTCTGTAAGTCACCCTCCTTCTGTGGCACTGTGCCTTCCTTCAGAAGGATGGAGCCAAGAGATTCCTCTCAATGTATTGCTCCCTGCGACAGCTTTGTGGTTTTTTTTGTTTTTTTTTTAACATCTTTATTGGAGTGTAATTGCTTTACAATGGTGTGGTCTTGATATCTGAAGAAGATGAAGGCATCAGTCATGCTGGGAGCAGGCATACTTCCTGACCCCTAGGAGGTGCTCAGTAAATATTTGTAGAATAGACCAAGGTACCACCCTGGTGGAACAAGAGTAGAAATTGCTAAAACCAAAACCAGGAAAGAGAAATTACTTGATGCTCAGAACCTGAAAGGCAAGATAATCAGGGATCCTATTCAAACCTCTAATAATTACAGTTATTATTTATTCACTGATGGAGGGGCTAAGGGAAGGGTGAGAGGAAGAGTAGGGGAGCAGGACCATGGAAGTCTAGGGAAGATAAAGAACATGGGAACTGACATACATTGAGTACCTAATATGTGTCAGGCAATGAGCACATAGCATATTTTACTTTAAATCCAACACCAATCCTACCACATAAATATTATCCTCCACACTGTACAGAGGTTAAATACCTTGTCTAAGATCACTCTGAGGTGAGCTGCAGAGTCAAGACTTAGTTCCACATGTGGGTGACTTCAGAGCCCTTGAATTTTCTGTTGCACCTTACTAACAGAGTTTTCTCTCAGTTCTTCAGCATAAACTGGGATATTGAGCTGGAGGGCCTAGATATTCTATAATTCGACAGGATGGCAAGGGTGCTGAGGTGTTCTTCCCTTTTCCTTAAGGACTGAATCATGACTTATTTAAACTTGGGCTCCACCCTACTTCCTGTCCCACCATCGCCCCACTTCCCAGCCCACACAGGTCCACATACTCCAATTCAACTGTTTATGCCAGTAATTACGCTTCCTCAACTGTAATTTTTCCAAGCTGTGAGAAAAGTGAGCATTGAATGCATTTCTAACCTGCAGTATTTCCTCGGGTTCCAAGGCGTGCTCAGGTTTACTCTGGATTCTGTTAACCCTGTCATAGCTATTGCTAAATGCCAACAACCCCACCTGGTACCTGACCGCCATAATCCTCAATGCCATTGAGTGGATAACTGGGGGCATCTTTAAGGTCTGGTTCATATTCTTATTTGCCAAGAAATGCCATGTTCAGTTAGGGTGGGCAGAGCTTCCTCAGAACATAGTAAATGGACTGAGACTTCCCCCTAGGACATTTCAGCCATCCCTCTCATGGTGGCACTACTTGGCCTTGTCTTCTGGTCTAAAACCAGGAGCCTGGTTTACACCTGGTTCTCTCATCCTCCTCTTGTCCTATCCTTTCAAAAGGTATTGGTCATTTAAGAGTCTTCCCTTTGGAATTCCCTAACTACTGTAAAGACACAAAGCCGCTTAACCCAAGATGACAACACCTGTCTTCAGGCATGCAAGCCCCTTACCCAGCAGGGCTGCAACCCCAAGCTGCTAGGAGCTTGGCGAAGGGAGTATCATCCCTACATTGAGCAGTGGTATGACCCTGAAATAGCCCCACCACCACACACTGGCCATTGGCTGTTTTAGTAGCAGTTCTTCTCTTGCCTTACAATTGTAATCCATTTATGTTACAAACATGGAGAAAGGGTTATCATGATCCAATGAAATGCAATGCCTAACATCAAATCTTGAGTAAGGGATAATTTGATAAATCAATCTTTTTTGGCTTTAATTGCTCTTCCTGTAGGATTCCCATAGGGAAAAGCAATCATAAATAGTCACCCCTGGCCTTCATGGGCTTTTCTAATCTTATAACACAACACTGCACATGGTGCCCTGTCTCCTGCAGAGGGTCACGGTGAACACCTAGCCCTTGGGCTTGGCCCCCTTGCTCTGTATGCCATTATCAGAACTCTAGCTGCCAGATTCCATATGCTGCTTACACTTAAGTTTTCACATCCAGTTTCCTCACCTCTTTAAGTTTTGCCAAGCATATGCTTGTCTTGCCTTTGGGGGAATATTTAAGTGTAATATGTAGAAAGCTACAGTATCAAGAACTGTGTTGGCAACTCTACGTAGGGTTGAGAAAATCTACCCTATTACATCAAATTGTGGTTATGTTACAGACTGTCAACACCAATGCTTGATTTCTAATGGATGCTTTTCTTCCTTCAAGCTGGGATAAACTCTCCCAGACTCTCATTGGGGCAGCATTCCTCACTTTTCTTCCTTTTTTGCTTCTCTCCTGCTGTCACTATTGGGTTTAAACCAGATATACAGACTTGTCTGCTCATTTTAGGACACTTCTTAATTCCCTTCACACTGTATTTTTCTTTCACAGCCTCCACCTATTATTTCCGAAGGGAGTCACCCCTCACTGAAGCTATGACGAGCTTCTTTTCCATTGCATTCCAAGGTAAGACTATTGAATTGGGCCTCACTTGGTATCTCTTAACTTTTGTCCTTGGCATCCAGACAACTCTTTGATTCTCAGGATGCTTGCTGAACTTCCTGTCTATACAAATGCGCTTGGGGAGTCTCTTGCTCCGCTAGCCTGCTTTTTCCTCCTCCCAGAGCTTCCCTTTCCCTTTCCATGCCGAGCAATTATTCTTATTAATTATTCCAGCTAGCAGTAATTATCAGCAGTACATGCCCCAAGCCACATTAATAACAGAAATCTCTAGGACACTGAGGAATCAGCTGGGAGGCTCCCTCCGCCTTTTGATTTGCCTGGCACTGCAAGTTATGCTCTCTGCTACTACCCATGCCCCTCTCACATGCCTCTGCTTTGCTCTTATCCATCCCAAGTTGCTGCATTCTCCAGCCCTGTTTGATGGTGTGATAAAACAAGGGCAGCATAATCTAGACCTGTGTGGTTATAAGCTCCATGAAACTCTGGTGGCACGTGAAGCATCTGAACCTTGGCACAATTGAAAGCTGTCCTTAAGCAGCCTCTAAAGCTGGGTCCTGAACCCTCTATTAATCCTCTGACCCTCATTTGCAACAGTTTTTCATTTGTGTATATTCTTACCCTTGGCTCATTTGTCTTGGCTGTCATTTGTAAGTAGTTTAAAATCTCAAAGGCAGGTTGCTGGTGTATTTAAAGGAATGCTCTTGTTGTATCAGAAAATTAAAAAAAAATCAATTTGGTTTGCATAGAAGTCCAAGAAAGTTAGATGATTAAGGAAGTTCTTTTATGTCTACATGGAAAATTGTATGAATGATGGCCTTTTGAAAACTGGTGAACTGGCTCAATTCACCAAAATATTTCAGAAGAAAAGGCAAATGATAAGGAACAGAGAAGAATAGATAGAATCAGTTTAGAACAGTGCATATTTCTTCCCAAAGTAACTTCGTGTACTAAAATGAATGTGTGTGCTTGAGAACTGAGATGCTGTGTTTCACTAGCACAGCTCCTAACAGCGACTTGGAAATAATCTGCCCATTGGAATATTTTTTTAGTCCAAAACAACAAAGTTTGAAACATTTGGATATAGTGTCAACTGTGACTTACTACAATTGCAAACCATCAGCAAGTTTCCAGAGAGGTTGCAATGCAAGGTGCTAATTTGCAGATGTTATAGCCAAGATCTTATTACTAAACCACTACAGACCACATGTGGCAATGGCAAAAATCAGGTGGAAAAGAAAATTTTCAGCATTGTCAAAACAGTGCTTCTATGAGTTGTTGCCAAGTGAACAACAAAAGAGGTAAGCTAAGTTTTTCTTCTGTTTTTCTTCCCTCTTTTCTTTTTAAAGACACGGGTGGAACAAGGAGGAATATGTGAAACAATCTGGAATAGATAAAATTTTAAAAGTGACGTAATTTCTCTGAAAGACACTTCAAAGAACAAAAGTAATAGGAAGTGTGTCTCATTCCGACCCTGTGCCTACCTCCTTCCAGCATGAAATACCAATACATAATTGTTGAGGCCAGTGGTAAAAATCCAGTCCTTTGCAAATTTATTTAATTTAAATAAGCTTCCCCAACATTGGGGGAATGTGTTCTCTCAGTGTGCTTCATTAGTGTAGCTTACACCACAAAACTGGCTGTATTGAGAAAGATTGCACCATTATCAAATAATTAGGAATGGCTTAGCAGGTGCATACACTTACCTTAGTAATTAAACCCTTGTTAAAACACCAAAATCCAGAGACTTTAAATGGTTACAGCATCCCAAAGGAGGTAGCCCAGAAAGTGATTCTATAAGGTAGTGTCATTTGGGAACAGGGATATTGAGCAGAGTCTCTTCCTCTTGAGATGCTTACCAAGCACAGGTGTGCATATCATGAGATGCAATAAAAATTGCAACAACAATGTGACACAAACACCCACTGCACAAGACGCTGGGTAGACCCAGCACCACGCTGCTTGGAAGCAGATACTGTGTAACTGGGCTTTGTGTTGCCATTGTTTCAAGGATGCAGTATGAGACCAAGAGGAAATAAAAATGAGGATCTCTGAAATCCTCAGCCTTCTCTCTTCACTTTTGGGGGGAAAGGACAACTGATACAAATTTCTCATGAAATGCCTTCATAAAACTCAACTCTGAAGTTTTTGACAAAATGCAAAAGTTGGTTAGCTTTTACTCCGCATTGGCTTTTGAGGTATAGGCCCACCTAAATATGACAAGCAGCCACCAAAAAGCCAACATTCATAAGCAGTTCCCTAAAATCTTGCCGCCAGCAGTCTTAGAGTGATCCATATAATTACAAATTAGATCCATTTACTGGGGTCTGGTTGCCTATGAAGAGCTTGCCTTCCATATATAAATATAATTGTGATAAATCTGGACTCAACAGCCATGGGGCCTTCTGAAGATGATATCTAGGGGTTGCCATGACAACTCCCTAGAATTCCTGCTGTCTTTTCATGGTGGAGTTCCTAGGTAAAGCCTGGAAGCTATCTGAAATAAATCATCGAAAGGTAGGATAGCTGGAATTTGTCCATGGGAGAAATCCAAGTATGTGAGTCCATAAGTCCTGTGGTAAGGAGGCTGTCACTTGAGGACAAATTTCCATCACTTTGTGGAATTTAGGCTATCTGAAGCAATAGGATTTTTATGGAGCTTGGTGTTCCTGAGACTGAGATACTATGGTATTGATACTAATGACCTCAGTCAATCACTGGTGTAATCACTCCCTGGGAGCAAAACATCCTACATTCCTGGGGACACACACATATCTCAGGAGGTCTGTGGACTCTAACATGTACCAAAAGGTATTGTCAGTCTATAAGTGGCAACTAACCTTCATGTGTAATTGTCTTCATTGCAATGAACACTTTTGGTCTGGGAGGCCTCCTGACACCACCGGTGGGGTTAGGGTGATAACTCTCTTGCCGATTCTGGTTCTGAGGCTCATCAAGCTGAGTCCTAGTTACACCATTCATTTGCTCTGAGACGTTGGGGAAAAAAACAAGCTAAATTGGTAATTGTGAGAATTGAATAAAATAACAAATGTCAAACACTGAATACAATGCCTGGCATTTAATAAACACTCAATAAATATTCTTCCTTTACTCCTCCCCCCAAAATATAAAAAATGACATAAATACAAGACATATAATATTATTATTAACTCTAGAATCTGTGGATCATCAGGCATTTTATTGAGATTCAGTTACTTGGCCAGATCAGTACTCCCAGTACAATTTGCACATAATAATACTGTAAGTTTTCAAAGGGTAAAAGGAAATGGTAGTTGTTCTATCAGCAGGATCAACAGACACATAGATGTCATGTAATATTTTAAGTGGTAAAACAGAAGACTAGAGTATCTCAATTGTCCATATCATCATGCCATAAATTTAGGAAAGCGGTGGTTATGCCCCTTTACTCTGCCCTGAAGTGAAGGAAAGTTTGAAATAACAAAAAAGATTACATTTGTTTGAAATAATGCCATAACTCTAGACCTGCAGGGGATATTTCTAACATATTATTCAATCAACCAAAACATTATTTTCACCTGTAAAATAGCACATCTACTCGATGTGCTCTACTAGAGCAAACTGTTTATATTTTTAAACTTTTCATTGAAGTGTAACACACATTCAGAAAAGTATACAAATCATAAGTGTATAACTTGATGAATTTTTACAAATGGTAATAATGTTGTATTTTAATGTCATTTAAATATACTCTGTTATAAACGATTAACATTTTTTGTTTTTGAGCGTTCTATCAAAATTTTAGAATTCAAGTGTTAGAGTTTTATTATTTTTTAAGTTAACATATAGTAATCTTGACCTTTTTAGTGTACAATTCTAAAAATTTTAATACGTGTAAAGACTTATGCAACCACCATCACAATCAAGATACAGAGCAGTTCCGTCATCCCAAAAGTCTTACTCATGCAACCTCTTTGTAGTTGACTACTGGCAACCATTGATCTGTCCTCTGTCCTATAGTTTTGTTTTTTTAAGAATGTCATAAATAAATGGAATTGCATAGCATGTAACCTTTTGAGTCTGGCTTCTTTTACCTTGTATAATGCTTTTGCAATTCACCCATCTTGTTGCATATATAAGTAGTTCATTCATTTTTATTGCTGAGTAGTGTTCCATTGCATGAATGTAACACAGTTTATCCATTCACCCACTGGAGGAATTTTGGGATGTAGCTAGTTTTGGATGAGTATAAATAGAGCTATAAACATTTGTATGCATGTTTTTATGTGAAAACATGTTTTCATTTCATTGGGGTAAATATTATACATAGGACTGGGATTGCTGGGTCTAAACAATTACTACTAAATCCATCTAGGTTTATAGTCCACATTATCTTGATCAAATAGCCATTTCCTTCTTGGGGTGGGCAGAGCTTTGGATTTAGAGAGATGGAAATGATCTCTTATGGTCCTCAGGTCAGAAAATGCCATTTTTATAATTTGACATTCTATTTTGTTCTTATTATAGGTAATTTTCTATTACTTTTTATAAAAATAATATACATATTTTTAATTCACTAATTTTTATAAAAATACTATACATATTTTTTAAAATTCACTAATTGAAAACATTCCTGTATATATTTGAAAAGTAAAGTTGCAGATGTTATTATGCTGCATCCCTAACTATTTCAGCATCTATCTCCTAAGAAGTAGACATTCTCCTATTTAACTATGATACTATTATCACATACAAAAAATGTAAGATTAGTTTTTGGTTGGTGTTTTTTTTTTTTTTTTCTCTTAACACTTTAAATATTTTACTCCACTCTCTTCTTGGCTTGCATGGTTTCTGAGAAGTCAGATGTTAATTCTTATCTTTGCTCCTCTGTAGGTAACATATTTCTTCCCTCTGACTTCTTTCTGGATTTTGTCTTTATCTTTGATGTGCTATAGTTTGAAAAGTACATGCCTAGGTGTAGTTTTTTGGCATTTATCTTGCTTGGTATTCTCTGAGCTTCCCGGATCTGTGATTTGGTGTCTGACATTAATTTGGGGAAATTCTTAGCCATTATTACTTCAAATATCTCTTGTACTCCTTTCTCTATTTCTTCTCCTTCTGATATTTCCATTATGTATACATTATACCTTTTGTGGTTGTCCAATAATTCTTGGATATTCTGTCCTAAAGTTTTTAAATCTTGGTTCTCTTATCCTTTCAGTTTTTGAGGATTCTATTGATATATCCTCTACCTCAGAGATTCTTTCCTCAACTGTATCCAGTCTACTAATAAGCCCTCAAAGGTACTCTTTATTTGTTACAGTGCTTTTTATCTCTATCGTTTCTTTTTTATTGTTTCTTAGAATTGCCATCTCTCGGTTTACATTTTCCATCTGTTCTTGCTGTCTATTAATTAGGGCCCTTAGTATATTAATCACAGGTTTTTTTTAAAAGTTTATTGAAGTATAGTTGATTGACAATGTTGTGTTAATTTCTGTTGTATAGCAAAGTGACTCAGATATAGATATAGATAGATTCTTTTTCATACTCTTTCCCACTATGGTCTAATCACAGGATATTGAATATAGTTTCCTGTGCTGTAGAGTAAGACCTTGTTGTTTATCCATCCTAATCATAGTTACTTTAAATTCCCAGTCTGATAATAACAACATCCCTGCTATAGCTGAGTTTGGCTCTACATTTTGCTCTCTCTTCCAACTGTGCTTTTTGCCTTTTTTTTTTTTTTTTGATAGCGGACATGATGCACTAGGTAAAAGGAACTGCTGTAAATGGGGCTTTAGTAATGTGGTGGTGAACTGTGGGGGGAAGAGGAAGCATTTGTAGAGTCCTTTGAGTAGGTCTCAGTCTCTTCCTGAGCCTGTATCTTTGGACTGTGAACTACACAAGTACTTCGAAGTACTCCTTCCTCTTCCCCCTAAGTGGGACAGGAAATGAGTATCCCCCTTCCCCCAAGTAGTTTAGGCCCTGATAAAACCCCAGCTGGCTAGGCTCTGGTTAATTAGTTTCTCCTGTGGGCAGACTTTGTTAAGAACAGAAAGCTCTGATGCATTTCAAAGTTGTTACTTTTCTTCTCTCCCTGTTGGAAGCAAGACGGGATTTTTCTCTGAGAGTCATCCTGAGAGCCTGGTTGAGCTCCTGGAGGTAAACCTCGACAGGGCATGGGGACCCCCGTATGACTGGGACTCCCTGGCTTTTTTGACTCTCAGACTTGGGCACATTGAGCCTCCAGCAGTTTGTCAGTTACAGTTAAGGTTTTCCTATCCTGGCACTGGTTCCTGCAGAGGTTTCTCCTCACAGGTTTCCTGCTCTGATAAGTTCTGATTCTCTGTATCCATCTAAGTTCTGATTCTCTGTATCCATCTGTTTGCCTCTCCAACTCCGGAGCAGCTGTTTGCCCTGTGACCTTCCTTCATTTACAAATAAATGAAACTTGTTAATTTTTGTTTGTTTGGCTTTTCACTTGTTAGGATTGAGTGGTAACTTCCAAGCTCCTTACATGCCAGACCAAATGTCCCCAGTTATCTCAAAATGAACTTTTATTAGTCTTCAGAAATCTGGGATCCAGTTAAGTTTCACTCTTCATATTTGGTTGTCTCTTTAGTTTCCTTTAAGCTAGAATAATCACCCTACCTTTTTTATTTTATTTTTTGTCCTTAAGACACAGAAACTTTTAGAGTTCAGGACAATTTTGTCATGGAGTAACCCATATCCTGGATTTATTTACTCATGTTTAGACCTAGGTTAAGCATATGGTAAGAGTATTACATAAGCAAAATTATATGCTTCCTATTGCATCACATAAGGAGGCATATACTGACCATTTTGTCTTTGCTAAATTTGATAGTTGGTGTCCACAAGATCTGTCCGTTATAAAAATACATTTTCACTTTTGTAATTAATAGGCACTCTGTGGTGATACTTTAAGTCTGTGAATATTCTATTACACAATAACCATCCACCCGATAGTTTTAGCATCCATTAATGATGCTTGCCTAAAATCATTTATTATATTAGGGTTTGCAAAGTAGTGATTTGCTAATTCTATCATTCTTCTACATTTATTGTAAAGAATAGCTGCCCGCTTTTTTTTGCTCCCCCCCTTCCCCATATCATCATGAATTCAGGGACTCTTTTTGTTTTATTTATTCATTATTCTTTTTTTGCTCAAATTTTCTCCAATTTGGCCAGTGAAGATCCTTTCAAGCCAGTTCTGTGGCTTCCTGTGTCCTTCTGACACGATCTCATTAATCTTTGAGCACGTGGTTACTTTCTGGCACAATAAGGCATCCCAGGTTCACCTTGTACTTTCTCTGCCCCAGATTTGGAAACAGCCAAGGCTGGACTATTACTTAGAAACCAAGATCTGGGACACACATAGTGTCATTTTTGGACACAGTCAGCAAACAGTTTGCCCTACAACTCTTCAAGACATAGTCTGTGCATTCTACCTAAAGCATGCTTCCCCACACACTTCCACCCATGTCTCTCTATTCCCACTGCCACCACCCATTTATCCCCACAGGTCTGGTTTCTGCAAAACCCTCTCTACAAGCCTCCTTGCCTCCAGCCTCTTAATCCTCAAATCCACTAGAATGTGACTTTTACAACATGGTAAAGGGAAAAGTGGGCTTTGGAGTCATACAGGCCAAAATGTTGAGCCCAGCTCAACTACCCTACTGACTGCATGACATTGGGTTAATTAGTAAGCTTTTCTGAGCCTCAGTTTCCTCACCTGAAAAGTAGAGATAAGAGTACTTACCTCACAATAAGTGAGAATTAGACATAAGAAATATATCCTAGCCACATGCCTGAAAACCAACTCAGCACTCAGCCTTTTCTACAGAAACTGCCCCACCCACAGCTACTGGAAGGAGAAACGCCATGTTCAAGGCGACTCCAGTGGATTACCGCTGACTGAGCTGGGAGGAGTTGCATAGTGAGAAAAGAGAGAGAGAGAGAGATAATGAGAGACAGAGAAAAAAAAGGAAATTAGTCAGTATTAGTCAATGAAACTAAACTATCAAAATGAAGAATTGGTGCCAGCTGACCAAAGATTAGTGCATAAAGGAAGTTGCTCAAGGGAGAGAGAAGATTGGAGAAGTACCATGCCCTGTCTCTCTGCCTGTGGCTGGCCACCCAGCCTCCCCTCCTTCTAGAGGACTTGTACTCTTCAATCACCTCCCTCCAATATATTCAGTCCTTTCCTCTATGTTAGCTCTAACTTAAAATCATAAAATCACACTTAACCATTTCGGTTTCTTTGAAAAACCTCTTTCCTGGATTCTGTATTCCTTCTAGCCTCCATTCCATATTTCTACTTCTCTTCCCAGTAAAGCATTCAGAAAGTTCAGTCTATGAACTCTATCTGCAACTCCGTGAAACTTCTGTTAAGCTTTCTGCTTACTACTAAATTGCTCCAGCTAATTCATATTCTTGTTTTATTTTACTTGACCATTATCTTTTCACTTTACTACTACGTCTCTGACAGTCCTCAATCTACTTCACAGTTCTTTCTCTGTTTGACCCAAAAATGTCAGTCTGTCCCCAAGGATGTGCCCTTCAGTAACCTGGATCTTCTCACACTGCCCCTGGATGACCTCCACACCCATGGCCACAGGTTACCACCTGTATATCAATAACGCCCACATCTTCATCTCTGATCTACAACTCTGCTGAACTCTTTTTTTCTTTTTCTTTTTTTTTTTTTTTTCTTTTTGTGGTACGCGGGCCTCCCACTGTTGTGGCCTCTCCCGCCGCGGAGCACAGGCTCCGGACGCGCAGGCTCAGCGGCCATGGCTCATGGGCCCAGCTGCTCCACGGCATGTGGGATCCTCCCGGACCGGGGCACGAACCCATGTCCCCTGCATCGGCAGGCGGACTCTCAACCACTGCGCCACCAGGGAAGCCCTCTGCTGAACTCTTGACCCTTATTTCCACCTATCTCCAGAACATCTCCACCTGGATACCACTAAATAAATCAGTCACTGTGTCCAAACTGGACTCACCATCTTTTGTTGAAAATCTGCTTCATATTTTCTCAATCACTATCATCAACTTAGTCAGTTGTACCAGAAAGCCAGGGCTCACCCTTAATTCCTCCTTATATCCACTGCAGACATCTTGAAGATCTCCCCATCCTAATCTCTCTCAAATACTCTCCCTCTGGACCTCTTTGTTGCCCCTGCCTTCTCAGTCTCCCATCACTTCCTGTCTGGCCTACTGGTCTCTCAGCCCCCAGTTGGCTCCTCTATTCTCTACATAGCTGTTGGAGGGGGATGGGCTCTAGAGTGCAAATTTCATCATGTCATTGCTCTGCTGAAAATTCTTCAGTTCCCACCACTGAGTAAAGTTCAAAATTCTTAGCCAAGACCTTGCAAGACCCTGATTACCAGCCTCATCATTATCTCCCTCTACATGAACCTTTTATTCTAACTGCACAAAATTCTATTCAGGGCTTCCCTGGTGGCGCAGTAGTTGAGAGTCTGCCTGCCAATGCAGGGGACACGGGTTCGAGCCCTGGTCCTGGAACATCCCACATGCCACGGAGTGGCTGGGCCCGTGTGCCACAACTACTGAGCCTGCGCGCTAGAGCCCACGAGCCACAACTGAGCCCACGTGCCACAACTGCTGAAGCGCATGTGCCTGGAGCCAGTGCTCTGCAACAGGAGAAGCGACTGCAGTGAGAGGCACCGCAACGAAGAGCAGCCCCTGCTCGCCACAACTAGAGAAATCCCACGTGCAGCAACGAAGACCCAACGCAGCCAAAAATAAAATAAATTAAAAAAAAATTCTTTTCAGTGCTGTTCCTTTCCATGTGCTATACCTTTTCATAGAATTCCCTCCTTGTACCCTACCCTTACTTGTCTAAAAAATTCCTAATAGTGATCTTTCAAAATCATGAGTCAGATCATATCGCACAGACATGTCACCTATTCAAGACCTGCTAGTGGATTCCTGTTGTCAAACCCAAAGCCATTATCCAGTTGTGGGTCCTACAGGGTCCAGCCCCGCCTTCCGCTATAACCTTATTTCCTTGCCCTGGCTACTGCCACCACTCTGGTCTCCTTTCTAGTCTTTGACCACAAGCAGCTTGATCCACCTGAGATTTGGACTAGCTGTTCCCAGTTCCTGGGTTCTTCCTTTAATCTTTACATCTTTACATCTTACATTTCCTAGTTGCCACCAGTCACTTCTGTGAACTCTGAAGTCTAACTGACCTGAGTTTGAAACCAGCCTCTGCCACTTGCTAGCTGTGTGACTCTGGGCAAATTTATTAACCTCTCTGTCCTTCGGTTTCCACATCTGTAAAATGAGGGTCATAATGCCTTCCTCACAGAATTGCTGTGAATCATAAATGAAGCTAATGCCTGATTCATGGTGTTTAATGTGTTAAAACAGTAGGTGTTTTTAAAATGATGGCTATAAATACTTTTATTTTGTTGAACACTACTGCCAGTGTAGTCAGCAGTACTTCTATTGTGTAACTCTGTGGTCCAAAAAGCCTCAAAAGAGCTTTATTTCCTGCAGCATTAAACAAAACAACACACACACACAAATGTTTTTTTAAAAACCATAAAAGCCCAGCATTAAAAGACTTTTTTTAGTTTGGCTGTAAAATTTCCAGATTTATCTTCAACTCCTCTCCCTCACAAGTTATATTCAGCCAATCTGGACTCTCTTCAGATCCCGTGCCTCTGTTTTTGCCTTTAACGTCTAGACCTGTAGCAATTCTGCTCATTCCATATTTTCTTTCTTATCTCCCTTTCTTCATCTCCCAAATGAAACCTTATATGATCACCCATGTTGGCAATACCTCTTCTTGTTCTGAACTGTTCAATTCATCATCTTTAGTGTGAGAGGAACCTCAAGTTCAGTGTCTCTAGACCGGAACACATCATCTCTCCCAAGCAATCCTATTCTTCCTTCTGTGTTATAACTCTCAGTGAAGATACCACCACCCACCTTTGGCAGAAATCTAAGCATAGGTTGAGGCTGTCACCCCAGTCGTTCACTTGATGAGTTCACCTCCTAAACTACCTAAATTACCTCCTAATCGTTTTGTTTCTCCAAGTGCCTTGTTTCTGCCATGTTATTATTGTTGACCCTCATCAGGTTTCGCCATCTCTTCCATCACCATGCCAAAGCCTTACCCCTGGGCTCCCTACAAAGCTTTCCCTCAGCACTCTGCCTGCAGAGTGCTTGTTCTGGAATAGAGCCTTCGCCATTGCCCTCCACTTTTTTGCTCAACACCTATCAATGGCTCATTATCTTCAGAACTGAGCCATGCTTCTTAGCATGGCACACAAGGCCACTGCTATCTCTCTCACTTTTTCTGAAAAAAAAATGCATTTCTTTCTCACACATCACGGGCACACACACCAAGCCATTCTGTTCAGACTATTTTCTCTGCCTAGATGTCTTCCCTACTTTCATCAAATAAATAACTCACCTCAGCTCTCTCCGCCCCGGGTCGCCGCAGCCTCCGCCGCTTTCGGGCCTAGCAGCCTGAAGGGAAAAAAAGAAAAAGATAAAAAAAAAAAAAAAAAACCGAAAACGCTTTAAAATCTTGAAAAAAGAAAGAAAGAAAAAAGAGCGAATCCTCCTTGGAGAACCCGCGGGGAAGTCACTTTTGCACGCTTCCGGCCTGCCCGACGCCGCCGCCGCCGCACCTGGGCGTTCGTCGGTCCCCGTCCGTCGGTCCGGTGGTGAGCCGCTCGCGCACCCGCGTCCACGCGCCTCAGCCCGCCGCTCGGCCGCGCCGCGTGGCAGCGCCGCGCCGCGTGGCAGCCCCGCGCCCGCCGCCCTTGTCCCCCGCGCGCCGGCCTCCGCGCTCAACGTGTCCGCGTTGCCCTTCGCCGGCCCGGCGTGGGAGGCGGTTGCGCGCTCCGGCCGCGCTGGGCTTGCCGAGTCGGCACCGACAAATGTTTGGTTTCCCTCTTCCCCGGGCTGCTGTAATCTTAAACCGCCGGGAGCCCGAGGCCTATATTTATAGAGAAACGCACGTTCCGGAGGCCGCCGTGGGCACCACTGGGTTGCCTCGGGAAGAATTTTTGTAATTTGGAGGACAGTCCCCGTTTTCATTGTTTTCATTTTTTGAAATTGGGAGCTTCCAGACCAGGACAGCTGAAAATTAACAAACTGCCAGGGAGGGCCATATTGTTTTTGAGGGCCTTTTGTCTATGGTTGGGCAGTCTCGTCCGAGCCGTCCCCGCACTCCTCTCCGGCCCTCGGAGCCGACTCCAGCTTCTCTGAGCTTCACTGCCACCTGTGGGCCGCGGCTCGGAGCGGAGCCCCTTTTGTCCTGTGTGGCCCCCCCTAAGAAGTCCTCCTGGCGGGGCTCGGGGTACTGGGGGCTGGGGAGATGAACGCTGCGGCCAGCAGCTACCCCATGGCCTCCCTGTACGTGGGTGACCTGCACTCGGACGTCACCGAGGCCATGCTGTACGAAAAGTTCAGTCCTGCGGGGCCTGTGCTGTCCATCCGGGTCTGCCGCGACATGATCACCCGCCGCTCCCTGGGTTATGCCTACGTCAACTTCCAGCAGCCGGCTGACGCTGAGCGGGCCTTGGATACCATGAACTTTGATGTGATTAAGGGAAAGCCAATCCGAATCATGTGGTCTCAGAGGGATCCCTCTTTGAGAAAATCTGGCGTGGGAAATGTCTTCATCAAGAACCTGGACAAATCTATAGATAACAAGGCACTTTATGATACTTTTTCTGCTTTTGGAAACATTCTGTCCTGCAAGGTGGTGTGTGATGAGAACGGCTCTAAGGGTTATGCCTTTGTCCACTTCGAGACCCAGGAGGCTGCCAACAAGGCCATCGAGAAGATGAATGGCATGCTCCTCAATGACCGCAAAGTGTTTGTGGGCAGATGCAAGTCTCGAAAAGAGCGGGAAGCTGAGCTTGGAGCCAAAGCTAAGGAATTTACCAATGTTTATATCAAAAACTTCAGGGAAGAGGTGGATGATGAGAGTCTGAAAGAGCTATTCAGCCAGTTTGGTAAGACTCTAAGTGTCAAGGTGATGAGAGATCCCAGTGGGAAATCCAAAGGCTTTGGCTTTGTGAGTTACGAAAAACATGAGGATGCCAATAAGGCCGTGGAGGAGATGAATGGAAAAGAAATCAGTGGGAAAGTCATTTTCGTCGGCCGTGCACAGAAGAAAGTGGAGCGGCAGGCCGAGTTAAAGCGAAAATTTGAACAGCTGAAACAGGAGAGAATTAGTCGGTATCAGGGGGTGAACCTCTACATTAAGAACTTGGATGACACCATTGATGATGAGAAGTTAAGGAAAGAGTTTTCTCCTTTTGGATCAATCACCAGTGCTAAGGTGATGCTGGAGGATGGGAGAAGCAAAGGGTTTGGCTTTGTCTGCTTCTCATCCCCTGAAGAGGCAACCAAAGCAGTCACGGAGATGAACGGACGCATCGTGGGTTCCAAGCCACTGTATGTTGCCCTGGCCCAGAGAAAAGAAGAGAGAAAGGCTCACCTGACCAACCAGTATATGCAGCGGGTGGCCGGGATGAGAGCGCTGCCCGCCAATGCCATCTTAAATCAGTTCCAGCCTGCAGCTGGGGGCTACTTTGTGCCAGCAGTTCCACAGGCTCAGGGAAGACCTCCATATTACACACCTAACCAGTTAGCACAGATGAGGCCTAATCCACGCTGGCAGCAAGGTGGGAGACCTCAAGGCTTCCAAGGAATGCCAAGTGCTATACGCCAGTCTGGGCCTCGTCCAGCTCTTTGCCATCTGGCTCCAACTGGTAATGCTCCGGCCTCTCGTGGCCTCCCTACTACCGCTCAGAGAGTCGGGTCTGAGTGCCCGGACCGCTTGGCTATGGACTTTGGTGGGGTTGGTGCCACCCAGCAAGGGCTGACTGACAGCTGCCAGTCTGGAGGTGTTCCCACAGCTGTGCAGAGCCTAGCGCCTCGTGCCGCTGTTGCTGCCGCTGCTCCTCGGGCTGTTGCACCTTACAAGTACGCCTCCAGTGTCCACAGCCCTCACCCTGCCATCCAGCCCCTGCAAGCACCCCAGCCTGCGGTCCACGTGCAGGGGCAGGAGCCACTGACCGCCTCCATGCTGGCCACAGCACCCCCGCAGGAACAGACACAGATGCTGGGTGAACGTTTGTTCCCGCTCATCCAGACGATGCACTCAAACCTGGCTGGGAAGATTACGGGGATGCTGCTGGAGATTGACAACTCAGAGCTGCTGCACATGCTGGGGTCCCCCGAGTCTCTCCGCTCCAAGGTGGATGAAGCTGTGGCAGTCCTGCAGGCTCATCATGCCAAGAAAGAGGCTGCCCAGAAGGTGGGCGCTGTTGCTGCTGCTACTCTTAGACAAGGACAAACCAATTCAAAAGCCAAATAAACCCTCATGGAATTCAGCTCAAGGTTTGAAGACGTCCTAGCTTGTCCTATGGACCTCAACACCAAGAACCACAAATTGCAAATTTAATAGGTCATTTTGTATCAAAAGGTCAATTATGAAGCACCTAGAATTTTTCAATTAAAAGAATATATTCTCTGGGTTCTCATATGGCCCAAACAGTGTTAACTTTTTTTTTTCTATTGTGAGTTTTGATTTTTCCCCCCCAGAAACTGGTTTTATTTGATGTACCCAAGTCTTAAGTTTCTCAATAAAGAAAAAAATCTCCATAAAAAAAAAACTCACCTCAAAAATGGAATTGTTCGCTCATTTCCCCCTTATATTAAAAGCAATATATTTAATTTGGTTTTTTTCAATATTTATTTATTTATTTTGTTGTACTGGGTCTTACTTGTGGTAGGTGGGCTCCTTAGTTGTGGCATGCAAACTCCTAGCTGCAGCATGCACGTGGGATCTAGTTCCCTGACCAGGGATCGAACCTGGGCCCGCTGCGTTGGGAGTGTGGAGTATTATCCACTGTGCCACCAGGGAAGTCCCAGCAATATATTTTAATTAGGAAATTCAGATAAGCAAAATGAATAACATAAAAAACTCCCATTGGATGAACAATACTGACATTTTTTTCTACACTTAAATATAGTTTCTATAAAAGTTGAAATATGCTGTATATATTATAACTTGATTGTTTTTACTTAATTGTAAATCATGAATAACTTCCTATATCACTTAATATTATGCTTCAGTGTTACATTTTGATGGCTACATAGAAGTCGATTGTGTGGAAGCACTATGACTTATTTAATCGATCCCCTATTGTTGGATATTTACATTATTTCCAATTTTACATAGTTATAAATGATACTATGATAAATATTATCCTTACTGATGAAATTGTTCAAACATACACTTAAATTTCCTTTATATAAATTTTTGAAGGTGTATTTGTTGAATCAAAAATATGCAAGCAACACTTTACGGCTTTTAATGCAAATTGCCAAATTTTTCTCAGAAAGGCTATAGCAATAATTAAATGAAACTTTCCGATTTAGTAGGTAATACAGAGATCTTGTTTTATTTTGTGTTTCTTTTTAGTGAGTTTAAATATTTCCACATATTCAGTAATCATTTATCACTCCTTTGGAGAATTTTAGTGTTCCTTTCCCATTTTTCTACTGGAGTGTTTAACTTTTGAAAAGTAATCTGAAAAAATTTTTATAGCATTAGCACTGTCGTGTGATGAAAATATTTTGCCAGATTATTGTTTGCCTTTGAATTTTATTCATGTATTTTTGAATGCTGGAATGTGCGTAGCATAGTCACCAGACTCAAGAACTGAACTACCTACACTTGAATCCAAGCTCTAACACATATAAGCTATGTAACCTTGAACAAGTTACTTAATTTCTCTGTGTCTCAGTTTTCTTATTGACAAAATGGAAGTGAGAATAGCGCCTACTTTATAGGATTGTTGTGAGGATTAAATGAGCTAATATATGAGCAGTGTCTAGAACAATGTTTGGTACATATTAAGTGCTACTTGATAACTAAGTTAAATCAACCATGGATTTGCTCAGGAGTCATCCCTTTAGGAAGACATCTCTGAATCCCCAGCTGAGTAAGATGCCATTCATCTGTCCTTCTAGAGCACTGTTTTTAATACTGCTAATTTTATAATGATATACTTGTATGCTAGTCTTTCTCAATATGCAAGAAACTAAAATGGTGGTAAGGGATTGTATCTTATTTATCATTATATTCCCAGTGCCCACCATATGCCTTTTTCTTCTGTAAACTGAATGATAGCTCTTCAGAACTACTCTGATGACACACATCTCACACTCCTTTGAGTTATTATTATGTGTACTTAATTAGTTCTCCAACCATATCACATGTTTCTTGGGGGCAAATACTCATACTGTTTTCTCTACAAGACCAAATTCCGAGTCCAAAACATATCAGACACTCAACAAATGGAGGATCACAAGAAAGAGAGGTTGGAAGGGAGGAAGGGAAAGTTAGAAAAAGGAAGGAAGGAAGGAAGAGCAGCTTTCACACAAGTACAATCATATGCTGGTCCTTGAGATTCTGTCTTGGAAGATCATGCCTCTGGTTACTGAGCTGGTCCAGCCAAATCAACAGTCAATTGCAGGAACCAAGTAGAAGAAGACAAAAGTCAGAAACCCTAGCTCTAGTAAACTGTGGACATTTAGTCAAGTCTGTGTCATTTTAGTCAACTACACCATTCTCAGGGTACCATGCAGCTCTCAGCAAGTCCCTCCTTACTCCTTACTTCCTTGTGCAGGTGAATTCCGGGGGCACTCTGGAGCCTGAGGGTCTGTGAATGGCTCGTACACAACCCTGGTTTAAAGGCCCTCAGTTTACAGTGATCCAGAGCATTGATTACACTCAGGGTCCCAAGCCTATTCTTGTCCTGAGTCAAAACAGATGTCAATCCAAACATCTGTGTTTCTTCTATTGAAAATATTGTCTATATTCAACACAATTTCATAGACAGCCAAATTGATCAAAAACTCATTTAGGTGATGATGATTTTTTACTCTTTGGCTATCCTAGTAGCCAAAGCTTGTACATATGATTGTAGCTCATGGTTATTTCTGTAACTCATTTATTTAAATATTCACTTACTTAACAAATGACTCAACAAACATGTACTTCAGTCTGTGAGAGGCACTTGGAATGGGGATGCAAAGTCACATGGGACAGGACATGCCCACCCTCAGGTTCTTAGGACAGGGGTGGCAGACGGACAAGTAAATATAATTAGAATGCCCTTTTGTAAGCATTTTGTTAGAGTTCTGGTCTAAGTGTTATTGGAACACAGGGGAAAGGTATATACATGATTCAGAGCTGGGAAGGGGAGGTCATGAAAAGTTTCATGGAGGAGATGAGGCTAGGCTGAATTTTGAGGAAACGTTCATTCAATAAATATTTACTGGCATGAATAAAAAAGGGTATGATCCATCTAGGCATGGGGTTCATTTGTCAGCAGTGGACAAGATAAGTTTCCTAAACACCTGGAACTAATTATTAAACTATCAAAAGGGGATATGTAGAAAAATGAAGTAGGATGACATGATAAAGAGGCAGGGAGACAGGTCACTAAGGTCAATGTGGAGCTTAGCTGATTCAGTTCCAAGCCAAAGATTGAGTAGACATTCTGCTCATCACCTAAGAGCCTGGACTGAGGTGGTAACTATGGGAGTGGGTAGGAGGAAGTAGAAGCAACAAGGACGGAGAAGAGAGACTCCACATGTGGAGGTGGTGGAGATGAAGGTGTGAATGGAAGAATACTGATACTTCAAGCAGGAATAGGAAAGCTGGGAGAAGAGATGTTGGTTTGAAGGAGGAAGTATTGAGGTCTGGAAGAAAACAGGGCCCAACACATAAGAGACCTTCAGTAAATGTCAAGTGAATGAATGGATAGGTGTGTGGGTGGGAAGATGTGTGGGTGAGTGGGTAGGTGGATGAATAGATGCACGATACAGTAGTAAATGATACACAGAAATCAAGGTACTCCATACTCCCATTCTATCTTGCCCCAGTGGGGAGCAAAGGAAAAAAACAAAAAAAACAACTGTAGGGCTTCCCTGGTGGCGCAGTGGTTGAGAATCTGCCTGCTAATGCAGGGAACACGGGTTCGATCCCTGGTCTGGGAGGATCCCATATGCCGCGAAGCAGCTAGGCCCGTGAGCCACAACTACTGAGCCTGCGTGTCTGGAGCCTGTGCTCCGCAACAAGGGAGGCCGCCATAGTGAGAGGCCCGCGTACCGCGATGAAGAGTGGCCCCCGCTTGCCACAACTAGAGAAAGCCCTCGCACAGAAACAGACACAACACAGCAAAAATTAATCAATTAATTAATAAACTCCTACCCCCCAACATCTAAAAAAAAACTATTAAAAAAAAAGTGTATTTATTTCTTGATATTTTTATCTCTCACTAAACTATCAGCTCCTTAAGGGAAATAATTATGTTATTCCCTTAGGGCTTGGCACCATGCCTGACTCCCTGGCTTTATGAATGTATAGTTGTTGATTGCATGCTCTGTCATTCACCTCTACCAGCCACCATCTGACTGTCTTTAAGCCTGCTGACCATGACTCTCCACTGGTAAGGCAAGTGAAACACTCACTTTTCACCCAAGATCTACCACTAATTCTTTCCTCTTTCACTGGCAAGTCTTACTGCATACTCACTGATTTAATCTCCCAGGCAGAGACCTGGCTGTCAAAACCAGGAATCTGGATTCATCACACAGCCTCCATTCAGGGTGGAAGGAACCCATTTAGAAACTGCCCATGCATACAATCTGAAGGGCACAAATTATTAGGTCAGGTTGAACATCAGGCTTATCGGAGATTGAAGCAGCCCCACGTAATTGGGGCAAATTGCGGTTTATTAAGCTAGCTTTTATCATAGCGACTCCTCTTAGTGCAGCTAGAGTTAAGGGTCTGTCAGTTTTTCCATTATAAGACCCTGTTTCAGAGGCTTATAACTGCCACGAAAATTCACTGCTGCCTGAAGCTTGACACGTTAGGGTGCTTGCAGCCTTTGGGTATATTTTGAAAATAAGAATAAAATTAAATGATGGGGTTATTTCATTGAGATATGTGGCCTCAGCTTGCTGGCCTATGAGGTTGCTGTAACAAGCTGACATTAGCCAGGTGGTGGACAGTGAGCTGACATGATAGACAGTAACATTTTAACATTTTCCCCATTGTCATTATGCCCCATCTTGTCAGTAATCTCCTTGTTAAAGAGCACGCGTTGACATGATGGACGATAATGGCCCCATTGCAGATATCATAGCCCATCACAGAGTAACCCAAGTTTCAGAAGTTCCTATACATCGTACATAAATTGACCGTATAAAAGGTTGTGGAGATGTTTTTGATAGAGCAAAGATCCAATCAGATGCCCCCTAATCATTTCCATGGATAGCTATAAGATTTGTAGGTGTCATATTGCTGTCACTTTTTTGGGCTTGAGTTTGTATGGACAGTAATGAAGTAATTTTTTTCTCTTAAATTCATTGCTTGCAATTACAGAATGCTTCCAGCAGCTGATCTGTGGTACTCTGGTTAGTGCCTTGTGTTCAGACTATAGGTTTTCCTATAGGAGAGGGTATCAAAACAAATAATCAGTACACCTTGCAGTACTTATCCCACACCTGAAATAAATACTGTGCACAATTAGAGTAAAATGTAAAGAAATGGGCACTTAAGTAAAACTTGGCACCTAGTGATTAACCACTAACTATTCTCAACCACAGCTTGACTTAACCTTGAGCCTTTCTGGGTTCTTAAGCATGTTCTCTACTAAGAGGTTGTTCTAGTTCAGTAGCTCTAGTGCCAAACATAGGCTCTGATATCAGATGCTAGAGCTTACAAATTTAAAATCAACCATCCACTCTGTGACTATGGGTGAGCTTCTGAATTACTGAAGGTCTCTGGTCCTCTTTCCTCATCTGTAAAATTGGAATGATAACAATACCTACCTCATAAGTTGTTAAGAGAGTTAATTAGGAAAATATATGTCAAGGACTTACAGCACCAGTCCCAAGCCCCTTGATATTGTTCCTCATCAGTTAAAAAAAAATACATAGGGACTTCCCTGTTGGCGCAGTTAAGAATCCGCCTGCCAATGCAGGGGACACTGGTTCAAGCCCTGGTCTGGGAAGATCCCACATGCCGCAGAGCAACTAAGCCCGTGAGCCACAACTGCTGAGCCTGTGCTCTAGAGCCCTCGGCCACAACTACTGAGGCTTCACTCTAGAGCCCTCGGCCACAACTACTGAGGCTGCATTCTAGAGCCCTTGAGCCACAACTGCTGAGCCTGCGCTCTAGAGTCCGTGAACCACAACTACTGGGCCCACATGCCACAACTACTGAAGCTCGTGTGCCTAGAGCCCGTGCTCCACAACCACAAGAGAAGCCACTGCAATGAGAAGCCCGTACACCACAACAAAGAGCATCCCCCGCTCACCACAACTACAGAAAGCCTGCAAGCAGCAATGAAGACCCAACGCAGCCAAAAATTAATTAATTAATTAAAAATATATATATATATGAGTCTGCATATCTTAATATATGTATAAAATATTTCTACACTTATAAATTAAATGAAGTACCACTAAACTAAAATATTATACATGTTATAAAATATACACAAAAAATATAAATTTTAAATGATTGAAATAAACTATTTCAAAACATATTTTCATCTGTTTCATTAATAATACAGAATACATATTTGCTCTCAGGGAAAATGATTACTATACTTAGATAACATTTTATTATATTGAACTAATATTTTTATGAGAGCAATGTATTTAAAATGATTATTTTTTTAAAAATTTTGCTATAGCATAGTGATATAATTAATTTAGAGGTCTGTTTCTACTTTGTTTTAGTGACCATCACAGTTTAAAATATACTTCATTAAAATATGAATATTGAAATGAAAGACAAATTTCTGGCTACACTTATTAAAATTTGCAAACCAATACACCAATTATGGAAAGATTTTGGTTGAAATTCAGTTAGTAAATGTTCATCTTGTCTGGTTTCAGTCAGTTATTTTTGAAAATAATCAGAAATCATTGTATTTTACTGAATAGGTTCAAAACACTGTGAAACTCTTCATTTGGAAGATTTGTAAATGGGTAAGATTTGTTTCTGGATTTGCTTATAGGTTTAAAAGTTTTGGTAGGTAACAGAATTTTCAGGAAAAAAAATCATTATGATGAAAACACTTCCAATATCTTTTTTAAAAAATCCTCTTTCCATGTCAGAGATTATTTTCCTAAAACACCTATTTTCTCTCTCATTGTTTAGTCACATTTATCTGCAAGGTATAGATGAAGTGTGTTGATTTAAAAAAGAAAACAAAAACAAAAAAATTCTAGACAGCATGTTATTGACAGACAGCCACATTTTATCACAGAAAACAACCTAGCAAATTTGGGGCATATCTTTTTGCTTAAAAATGTGTAATTCATGATTAAGCTCAGTAACTTTTATGATACGTTTCTAGGAATAATTGGAGAACCTCTCTGTGGTACCAAGCATTTTCATAGTCACACCCATGTCATAACAAAATATTATAAAAATTCTACTCTTAAAACAGCCTAATAAAATGGGAAAAATATTTGCAAACCATATACTTGATAAGGGGTTAATATCTAAAATATGTAAAAAACTCACACAACTCAATAGCAAAAATTCAAGTAACCCAATTAATAAATGGGCAAAGGACCAGAATAAACATTTCTCCAAGGAAGATACAAGAAAGGCCAATAGGTACAAGAAAAAATGTGCAACATCACTAGTCATTAGGCAAATGCAAATTAAAATTACAGTGAGATATTGCCACGCACCTGTTAAAATAGCCATCATCAAAAAGACAAGCAATTACAAATGCTGGCATGGATGTGGAGAAAAGGGAACTGTTGTGCACTGTTTGTGGGATGGTAAATTGGTACAACCAGTACCCATGGAGGACCCTTAAAAATTAAAAATAGAAAGTACTGTATGATCCAGCAGTTCCACTTCTGAGAATATATCCAAAGGAAACGAAAACACTAACTGAAAAAGGTATCTGCACCCTCAGTACATAGCAGCATTATTTACGATAGGCAAGACATGGAAACACCAAAGTGTGTACACTGATGGATAAATGGATAAAGAAGTTGTATGTGTGTGTGTGTGTGTGTGTGTGTGTGTGTGTGTGTATATATTGTAATGGAATATTATTCAGCCATAAAAAAACTAGAAAAAATCTACCATTTGGGACAACGTAGATGGACCTTGAAGGCATTATGCTAAGTGAAATAAGTCAGACAGAAAAAGACAAATACTGTGTGATCTCACTTGTCTGTGGAATTTAAAAAAAAACAAAAAACAAATAAAACACAAAACTTGTAGAAAAAGAGATCAGACTTGTGGTTACCAGAGGCAGAGGGTGGGGGGAAGGGGGACTGGAAAAAGGTGGTCAACAGGTACAAACCTCCAGATATAAAGGTAAACAAGTACTAGGGATGTAATGTACAACATGATGACTACAGCTAACACTGTTGTATAATATATAGGAAAGTTGTTCAGAGAGTAGATCCTAAGAGTTCTCATCACAAGGAGAATGTTTTTTTCTTTTTCCTTTTCTTCTTTTTCTCCATTTAGTGTATCTATATGAGATTATGGATTTTAGCTAAACCTGTTGTGGTAATCATTTTGCAATATATGTAAATCAGGCCATCATGCTGCATGCCTTAAACTTATACAGTAATGTATGTCAATTCTTTCTCAATAAAACTGGGGGGAAAATTCTACTCTTTAAAGATTTCAGCTTGTAAACCCACTTATCTTGGTTCACATAAACTACACATCATGATAAACTAGAAAATGAACAAATGATGGGGCCACGGCCAAAACCCCCTGCACACTGCAGAATTCCCATTTCCCTTCAGGACCCCTTAATAATCTAACATGGCTTGAGAGAGGGTGCTGCCATAAATCCATATATTAAATACCTGTCGTGCTCATTTTTCTCTTTATCACAATAACAACGAATACAAATACAAGTTCAATGTTTTCTCCCCATATCTCAGTGGGTAGTCTTGCTGATCCCTGGTGCACAGCCCACCCAGTCAGTCCTTGGGGACTACTGGTTCTGTAGGGTGGTGGGACACAGTGAGTAGCCAACAGTTGCCAGCCACCTCTATTACCTTTCTAATGTATCCCAATCTTTATCCTAAAGAAGTGTTCTTAATCTTTCAGAAGGGCTATCACACTCCTTCAAGGATCTGATGGAAGCTATGCACTCTCCCTCCAGACAAATCTATACACGTACACCTGCAACTTTGCACACATCTTTCAGAAGGTCTACACCTGAGCTTGAGAAGGCCTTACTTACGACCTAATAAACTTGCTAAAACATGGGAAACTTGGGGGATTTTAGTATTGCTGGATATGAAGCCCCTTACAGGTCATCTAAAGCCTCCCATCCTCCTTATTATATATTTATCTAGATAGACCTGTGAGTCTAAATAAAGGGTTTCCCACCATCCCTTCTTGCTCCTCTCTATTCATGCTCCAAAACAGATGGACAGACATCACTGTCACTCAGTATTCACTGGAGAGCAGCATGAACAGGTGAATTCTTGCCTTGAATCAGATGATGTTTTCTCAGCTGTTTGAGGAAGTGTCTCCAAGTTTTCCTAGCCCAACAGAGACCAGGTTTTGCTTAATTAACTTAAATGCAAAGTATAAGTTTACTCTTTAACCAAAGGAGCACAAATCTGGTTCAGAAGTGGCTTTCTGGAAGTCTGCCTGCTGGGAGATTAAAGTCCTGTCCAGTGAAAATTTTCATCCAAAGCTTATATATGTATGTGAAATTTTGGATGATAACTTTTCATACAATGTTTTGATTAAAATAGTAAGAATTTTAAATAGAAAGTTAAAGTTCCAGAGGCTATTAAAAAATGGCATCTGAAATATCTTCCTAAATCTTGAAGCTCTTTTCTTTCTCATTTGTCTTATTGTCTCTTTAGCGTAATTTCCTGTTCAACTGGCACTTACCCTAAAATAAGGGATGGGTATAGTAATGAGGCTTAACATTTTCCTGTGTGTTTGTACACGTATACTAACTGGTTGCTGAAAAATGACAAGAGTTTTTGTATCTCTGTAAAATTACAAAATGTCTCCTGCATTGCTATCTTGCTTGTCTATAATGTCCCCTGACGTTTCTACTTATATAGAATGCCAGATATAGGTCGTCAAAAGTCCCCTTGAAAAAGAAGAGAAACTAATGATCTTTCTCCAGTTCATCACAGCACCAAATCCCAATGCTATATTGTGCACTTTTTAATAGAAGGGCACGTGAGTCATCCTATATCAATACATGTGTAAGAGGGTTAATTGGTTTTTAAATACTCTTGCTTTCCTCTTTACCTTTCCAAAGGCAGGATTTTTCTCAATCAATCAGACAACCACCTTCCTGGGGGTAGATTATAACATTTGCTGGAGGAATGTAAAGGTAAAGATCTCGGTAATATTCAGCTTTTGAAATTCAAAGTAAGTCCGACTAATACCTTACAAGTCAGAATGTTGTCCTGAGAGCAGATTTTCTAAATTCCCTTATCTCCTGATGTCAGGTGAGCCTGTTCCATGGCTCCATGGTAGCAGGAAAATATGACATAGGAAAGGTCAAAGTAAAATCCCACCTTTTTTCTAGCTCAGGGTGTCGTAGCAAGCAAGAGGGGGAAAGGGAAGGGGAAGAGGAGGGCGAGAGGGCCCAACCTCATCAACAAGGATATACTTCCCGTGCATGTATGAGTTACAGTGTGAGCTAAACTTTGCAACCCTGCTATATGTGGAATGACATGTCAGTGTCCCCAGTGGTGAAGTTGTAGAAGCTGAGGTACATGTGCCAGTGTATCTCTGAGTTATAAGCATTCAGAAAAACGCTTCAGCAGCCATAGTAATCACTGATTTTGGAGACATATTACTGACTTGGAGATAGAGAAATGAATCTCATTAATGTAATTGACAGACCCAGAATTTATTTCGATTTTGATTCTATTTATATAAACATTGACTTACTGAGGTATCTCTTGGTTGATACCAAAAGGCTTAAGTTCTACTTGTGTTATTAAGTCACTTTGGAAACTAGAGTATCATATTTGTCCAATGAGCCTATACTACTGGACTCCTCCTCCATCACATAGAAATTTCATAAACACAGTTGAGAGAGTACCACAAGTTACCACATGACAGAGTGAGATTAAACCCCATTGTTGAGGGCAAGGAGCTGAAGAGAGCCAAGAACAGGAGTGAATGGACAGCCACAGAGATGGGTCCCCATGCCTCTGTCCCTCTCACTATTAAGATTCTGAAGCCCTTAACTTTTTAGCATTAATTATTCATTTGAATTAGACATAGCCACGGAGTTGTTTTAATGAGCTTTAATGGCAAGTAAAATAAATAAAATGTTACCTGAGGTGATTCTCTCCAGATCCTTCCTGTCCTCATCTGTAATAAAAATACTCTTAACCCTTAATGCCTCTAGCAGGGCTGTCAATGGCCTGTGGACACTTGACATGCTTCCCAGAGAGGTAAAGTGGGGAAAAGGAGGGATGCATAAGAAGCTGAAGAGAAATGCAAAAGAAAGAATCTGGCTTACATAGTAATGTCTCTCTAGTCATAGTAGGAAATGCCTTGATATGTTCTCTGTTGTGAAGGAACATCATAAAATTAAAAAGACTTTATAAAACCATAGAAACACAGCAAAGGTGAGGTCTAGTTAAGGATTTCTTGTCTAAACTTTCAAATATCAGAAGTCTCCTTGTAAAATATATCTATTGTTTAGTAGTCGCACATACAACTTGGTACAAATTTCAAGAAATTTACGTGTACAAATGTAGGATACAGTCTATAAATGCTTGCTAAATGAATGAATTTAAGAAAAAAATTAGAGGTGCCTTTTGTGGGAAGCTATAGAATTCCATCACTAATTAACAAAAGTTCTACTTTTTATGGCCCCATCATTCCTCCACCATATTCCAGGCTATCAATTAGCACTGAAAACACGTGTCCATGATGTGCCTGCTCTATCCTTTCTTTGTCTCAGTCCCTTCCTAATAAAAATGTAGAAGGTGGCAATGCACATTAACTTCTGAGGGCCTGTCAGGACTCTTCATAGTACATTTCCTTTAAAGCTCTATTTGTTTCCCCAAAGTTTAAATAAATTTGAATACTTCTCCAAATACTCAGATTATTTTCTGAAAATGACTGAGGCACTAGGGAGAAATAGAACTAGAGGCTGTTTGATTGTATTTGGCCAAGTTGAGTAATAGGGAGAGCTTAGCAGAAACAGATACGGGAAGCCCGAGGTCTGGAAGCTCTTTTTCTATCTTGGTTTGACTGTAGTTCTGGCAGAGAGTAAGTCACCAGAAGTTGTTGCTACAACTCTGTGGACAGAAATGAGGGAGATAACAATTTAAAAATAACGCTTGCTTTCCCAGGATCAGCCTAGCAAGTACAAATAGAACTTTGAGGGCTAGGCGGAGTGCTAAAGAGATAGACACTCTTCCAGTTGCCAGATGTCTGGCTATATAACTTTTTGGCACTTTATGCAACATAGAGGCAGATCTATGGATTGGATCTATAAACATTACAGTTACCATCTGACTGTTCAGTGGCCTCCATCCAGTTTCTAGTGGACAGGTGTTTGAATTACAAAGAAAAAAAAACACCCTCACAATTGGAGCTACTAATTGATATGCTTGTTGGAAGGCCCAGAAACAAGGCCAAGAACTGAATGGGCATGAAGGCAGAAATGTTTCCCCTTCCTGGTGGTCCCTCCTGTCTAAATTGGAGGCATTTGGGGAGAGTTTTGCCTGGCTGCTGTGTGGGTCTGTGATTAGATGGCATCAATTCTCCCTGCTTTGAATTTGAGGCATTTCCCAAGCCCTTAATTAACTTTTAAAAATATTAAAGATTACAGAGCTCCTTTTTTCTCTCGGTTCAGCTTTCACAGTTTCTGTGGTGGCTTGACTTATTTGCAAACTTACAATACACAATTTGGGTTTTGTTTGCAACTCAGAATAGAGGCTTAATGAATTGTTGCTGTTTCTCTAAGAACATTGGCATAAAGGGCAGCTCTAGCTATGAAGACCCACCAGATTCTGGGCATCCCTGAGGACATTTCTGCTCTTTCACGCACCAGAGACCCAACGCTGGGCCTAATGGGCCATAGGTAGGACCAGAGGGCATGCATGAATGTGCCGTACGTTTAATGGTACACTAACACATTTGAATTTCTAAAACTCTATGTTTGCCCTTACAAGAGCTTCTGAGTAAAACGGAGGATTATTTATTTCATCCTATAATCTGTACTGCATTTACTAATAGAGCTTTGAAGAACAAAGCAACCTCACCATTCTTTGAAATATAGGCCCTAAAAGAGCAAGTCTTATTTTTAGTTATTTAATAAATTTCTTCCTTCACAAGTTTCTAATTTAGTGTGCCTCTGAATCACAGTCAATAACGTATCTGATGCTGATAATAGCATTGGCATAAGAACACTTTTCACCTTGGTGGGGTTCCTGTTAGGTCCAACAATTTTGCAGATGATATTGATAGTGGCAAATGAGGCAGAAATCATTCCCTGTTAACTTTTTTTGATGAGATACACTGTGTTTGTAGTGAAGTTTGCATAAAGAGCTGTGATGAATAAGAGACCTTGGGTACAAGAGTAAATGCAATGTTAAATGTAAAAGTCTACTAAATGTGAGTACACTTGACCCTTGAACAGCATGGCTTGAATTGCGAGGGTCCACTTATACGTGAATTTTTTTCAGTAAATGCCTACTACAGTATTACACCATCTGCCATTGTGTGAATTTGCAGATGCTGAACTGTGGATCCGGAGGGCTGACTGTAAAGTTATATGCAGACTGCCAGGAGGGTTGGTGCCCTAACCTCCTCGTTGTTCAAGGGTCAACTGTAATTTGTCATCAGCTTTCCATAAATGCAACTGTTTGAGATGTAGTGCTTTTTTCCTTCTTTTTGGAAACTAGTAATTTAAACTACTGACAATAACAATGTTTGCTTTAAAAAAAAGATTGCATCAGAGAACTGTCTCAGTAATCTGGAAACATTTTTCAAAGCCTGAGTGACTACTAATGTATCTTTTTATACAGTAGTTAATAAACTGACTAGCCAATTCTGCCAAACCACCAATCCAAATAAATGCTATACTTTACGAGACTGATGAATAGTATAGTTGATTTCAACCAGTTACCCCACTGAAAGCTGTTGAACTAGTCATGAGCAGAGGCTGAGCCCAAGGGTCAGACCATGTGCTAAACACCTTCCTGTTTATTTCATTGCTTGTTTCCACATTGACCACAGATTCCAAGGGCTAGAGAGGACAGTGGTGTGAGGTCCTGAGTCCTCAGCACTAATGGTACCCAGGCAGCATGTCACTAAAGGCAGATGCTTATCCGAATGCACTACTGTATAATGTATATGTACATGTATACATATATATGTATATGTGTATATATGTATATGTACATGTGTAAATATGTATATGTGTATAAATGCAAATAGTATGCATATATAAATACACATATTCTATATAGACAGATATATATTAGATATATATATATTAGAATAATTATATTTACAGGCCACATTTTAAAAATCCAACATGAAGTAGTTTTATTGAGCTTCAGGGAGGAATATAGTTTTTAAATTATTTTTTATCCTAGAAAATATCAAAATACACAAGGAGAATAATAATATAATGGACCTCCCATATACTTACTCTATCCCCAACTTCCACATTTATCAACTCTTGCCAAATGCTGTTTTACCTTCTTGCCCTCCCAGATTATTTTGAAGCAAATTTCAGATATCTCATCATTTCATCTGAAAGTATTTCAGGTTGTACATCTGAAAAACCAGACTCATTGAAAAAAACACACCTGCCAAAGCATGATCACACTTGTAAAAATTGACAATAATCCTTTAATATTATCCAATTTCTAGTCAGTGGTCGCATTTCCCCAACTATGTTGTAAATTTTTTTTAAATTTTGTTTCTTTGAAGTGGGATCCAAATAAGGCCCACACATTGCCCTGGTTTGATTTATCTCATTTAATTTATAGGTTCATATTCTACCTTTCCCTTTTTCTTCTTAACAGTTTTTGTTGTCGTTGAGGAAGAAATTGTGTTTTGCCTATAGAATTTCCTACAGTCTGGATTTTGCTAGTGTCATTTAACATGTATTCTCCATAAATTGGTAGATCTGAAGCTTGATCAGACCCCAGTTTGACTTTTGTGGCAATGCTACTCATGGGTGTTGTGTTGTACCTCCGCTAGGAGGGGCATAGTGTCTGGTGTCTCTCTTTGAGATGTTAGCAGCCACCAACGACACCCACGTAGGTCCCTTAGGATCTAATTCATGTAATTCATGAGGGGTTGCAACATGTACCTCTTCTACTGTATCATTCCTTGTTCATTTAGTTAGTAGAAGACATCTGTAAAGAGGAGTTTTCCCTCATCAACTACTAAGTTATGCTGAGGTATAGCTCATATGCCAGAGGCAGGATTCATGTTTGATTATTTCCCAGTTTTCACTGAAAATCACAATTGTCAGTGACATCAACATAGTCAGTTACTTGCTGAATCCCAACAGTCTCAGAATAACAAAACCAGCATCACCACCAATATTTTTTTCTTCTGTTTTTATTTTGGGGGATGGGTAGTTCTTTGTCTTTAGAGTATATTCCAATAAAGATGTACAATAAAATATATTCTAACATCACCTGGATACTTCTCTGTATGTTTATGCCACCAACTGGATATGTATTTAGGTTCATTTATCTCAGTTTTCTTTTACTTTTTAGTATCTTTTTAAAACATTTAACTTTGTTACATAAAATATTTACATGATTCCAAAATCAAGTCTTCAAGATATATTCAAAGAACTCTAGTTACTATCCCTAACCCTTCCATGCCATTCACTCCCTCTCCTTAGGTAACTAGTTTATTTTATGATTTATAAATATTTGTATTATTTATAAATATTTATATTATTTATTTTAAAGTGAAAATAAATACATACATATAGATATGCATTTGCATCTCCCTTTCTTAGATAAAAGGCAGTAAAATATACTCACTTCTCTTTATCTTGTATTTTTCACTTAACACTACATCATGGAGGTAACTCCATAGTTGGATATGAACATATTTCTACTCCTTTTCACAGCTGCTTAATACTTCATTGTGTAGCTGTTCCACAGTTCACTCAACCAGTCCCTTATTAATGGCATTTGAGTTGCTTCCAGTTTTTGTTCTTACTAAACTGTAATTTCTAGCTTTGTAACTATATCTTAATGTTTTTGCCAATGTATCTTTAAGATAGATTCCTGGAAATAGGATTGATGGGTCAAAGGGTAAATGCATATATAACTTTGCTAGATTTTTCCAAATTTCCCTTCACAGGGGCTGTACCATTTTTTATTTCTTCCAGCAACATTTGAGCATTTGGTGTAGTTTTATTTTACATTTATTTTATCATTAGTGAAATTGAGTATGTTTTCCTATATTTAAGAGCCACTTGCCTTTCTTTTTCTGTGTACTGTTTGTTCATATCTCTAGCCACTTTGAGGTTGCTGCCTTTTTGTGTTCTATTTTTAGAAGCTCTTTGTATGTCAGAGATAGTACTAGAAACAATAACATCTTATCTATAATAAGTGCAAATTATTTTTCCCAATGTCAATTGTCTTTTCCCCTAATCTGTTGTGTTGTATGTGTCTGTGTGCAAATCTTTTTTTTATATAACGAAGTATACCTTTTTTTTTTTTTTTTTGCCTTATTGATTCTGGATCAAGTCTTAGGAAGGTTCTCTTTGCTCCCCGGTTGTAGAGGAGTTCACTTGTGTTTTCATTTGATTGCTTGGCATTTAAATCTCTATTTATTTGGAATGTATCCTGGCATATGCCATGAGGAATGGATCTAATTTCATCATTTTCCATATGGCTATCCAGTTATCTCATTATTGCTTCTTAAATAGTTTGTATTTTCCCCAGTGATTTGAAATGCTACCTTTTTCGTATGACATTATATGTACTTACTATATTTATTTACTCTAAATTTCACATGTGGGTGGATTTGTTTCCAGATTTTCCCATCCTGTCTCATTGCTATGGCCAATATCAAAGTATTTTAATCATGGAGGTCTTATTGTACATTTTAATATCTGATATGCCTAGCACCCTCCTCATTACTCTTGTATTTCATGGTATTCCTGGTTACTCTTGCTTGTTTGTTCTTACAAATGGACTTTTTAAGCTTCTTGTTTATATTCAGGTAAAAAACCTGATGGTGTTCTTGTAATGCTTTAAATTATTTATTAGGGAGAACTGATAACTTTATGATGTTGAGTCTTTTTATTTAAATACATGGTGTATCTTTTTACTTGTTAAAGTTTACTTAGTTTCTCCTAGGAATGTCATATGATTTTTAAAATATAGGTTTGGTTTTGGACATATCTTGCTAATTTAACATCTAGGTGTTTCTTTTTTTTTTTTTTTTTTTTGCTGTACGCGGGCCTCTCACTGTTGTGGCCTCCCCCGTTGCGGAGCACAGGCTCCGGACGCGCAAGTTCAGTGGGCCCAGCCGCTCCGCGGCATGTGGGATCTTCCCGGACCAGGGCACGAATCCGTGTCCCCTGCACCAGCAGGCAGACTCTCAACCACTGCGCCACCAGGGAAGCCCTGTTTTTTTTTTTTTTTAATTAATTAATTTATTTATTTTTGGCTGCGTTGGGCCTTCATTTCTGTGTGAGGGCTTTCTCTAGTTGTGGCAAGACGGGGCCACTCTTCATCACGGCGCGCGGGCCCCTCACTATTGCGGCCTCTCTTGTTGCGGAGCACAGGCTCCAGACGCGCAGGCTCAGTAGTTGTGGCTCACGGGCCTAGTTGCTCCGCGGCATATGGGATCCTCCCAGACCAGGGCTCGAGCCCGTGTCCCCTGCATTAGCAGGCAGATTCTCAACCACTGTGCCACCAGGGAAGCCCCACCTAGGTGTTTTATTTTCATTTTTGCCATGTAAGTGGGGCCTTCTCTTGAATTATGTGTTTTTTTAAACTATGCGTATGAAGCCTATTGGTTTTTCACATTAATTTTATAACCTACTAAAGTTATAATTTTATAATCTAAGTCCTCTTATTGTTTGTAGTGGTGTTTCATTGATTCTTTTCCATTTTTATTATAATATAATCTCATTATTTGCAACTAAAGATAATTTTACCTCTTTCTTTTCAATTCTTAGCTTCTTATTGTTTTCTCTTATCCAATTGCATTGGCCAATTCCTCCAACACAGTGTTAAATAGTGGAGTGCATTCTTGTCTCTCTATTTCCCCCTATGTCTGTGTCTATATCTATCTATATATCTACTAGTGTTTTTGTAATTTAGTTACATTTAAATCTCTGAACCACTTGAAACTTATCCTGGCTTATGCTGTAAGGAATTCTAAGTTTGTCTTTTTCCATATGGCTATCCATTTTTCCCAGTATGGCAGATTTTAAATCATTTTGTCATGTTAATGAAGTGAGAAAGGCATACTTTTACTTTTAGCTCAGAATGTTGTGTTTTTGTATGGCCCTGTTAACACAGTGAGCACCCCACACACCTCCCCTCTGTTCCCAGCACTCCTGCTCAGGGTGTTGTGGTTGCCATCTACATATTACAGGCTCTGCTGTTGTCAGCTACCAGGCCCTGAGTCTTGGACTCACAGTTCTGGAGTCAACAACTTGGTGAGTTGCTTGGCTTCATTCAGGCCAGCTGCCCAAGTTGAGGTGGTTAGGCTCCTGGAGACAAGACAGTTGTGGACAGAGACCACTGCTCCTCATCCCTAGAAGGACTCCAAGTGTTGCAAACTAGGTTGCAGAATGCCTGCTTTGGGGTGGGATAAGGTAAGAGGTTTTTTTTCTTAATGTATACTGTAAGTACCTACTAACATCTTCCATTTTGCCTCTTGATCCTCAAAGCCTAAAACTTTGCCAACACCTATTGTAGATTACATAATTGATTGAATAAAAAAAATCAATGAGCTTATTCACAATTACATTTTATTCTTCAATATCCCTTTCCATCATTTGTCCCATGAATATAAAGGTCTGCTCTTATTTGCCTTCTTCTTCTTAGGCCCATCAGTTTAGTGTGTAAACTCCTTGAGGATGGGAATCTCTTCTTACTCAATTTTTAAATTTTCTCATAGGAGTGTGCATTTTCACATTAAGAGCTCACATACATTTGTTGGATTAAATTGACTTGAATTTTCATAGAACTATCCAGTTGAATACATTATATTTATTTTTTTCTATGTCCACAATAAGTTCTCATTCTTCCTTTTTCTCACTCACTAATGTTATTGCTTTCCCTAGAGCAGAAAGGCTCTCTCCTGTTGACCTCAAATGAGACTCATCCCTGGCACTGCCATTGTCACCTTTTATTGATTAAGTGCTTGTATCTTTAATGCCTTGCTCAATCCCCTGCTCCCACATTCCTCCTCCCCTCATACTTATAATTATTTCACTCCCACCTGCAGACTCAGTAGCTTTATAACCTGCCTTAATCCTTTATTTAGAAAGATGTAGGTTATAAATTATAAACATAGAAAAATGTAAATATAGCATGAATATCTTCTTGCTTTTTAATTATGGAGAGATATAGTTTTATTATAAATGCATTTGTAGGTCGAAAGAAAAGTATATTTATTATTTTTGTACTTGAACACAAAATAACTTTCTAATACTACTTCAAGTATATTAGCGCTTAAACAAATTACCCAAAACTTCTCGTTAGAAATCAGAACACTGTTGTTACAAGTGTCATTCATAGGTTCCTAATTTATTGAATTTCTGTAATAGGTAATGAGCTAGGAGGAGAATGTGAGGCTAAGAAATGTTTTCTAGGTTACTATAGTGCCTCTGTTAGTTCAGAAACTGGACATGAGCCCAAGAAGGCAGTCCTTAAAGCAGTCAGGGCACCCGAATTATTCTGCTCATCTTCTTTGCAGAAGATGCTGTGTTCACTGCCTTTCCTTTGTGCAGATGGAGCACCGGACTTCTCAGGCTTTCTCTCAGGAGCTCCATGGGGTGGGGCTGCTTTGTGATGCTGACTGCTATGGTCAGACAGAGAAAAAGCCCAAGGACACCAGGTTAGAATCCTGGATGGATTTTGCATACGGTAATTACGTACTCATCTCCTGTGGTTGTTGGAGGTTTACATGATTTCTTGCTGAAAAGTACTGAATACTGGTTCACAGTGGTCATTTAGTAAATGTTAGCTCCTCCCACCCCCCCGGTTCCCAACCTCCCAATCTGCCTTTGTGGTAGTGAATTTCCCTAGCTCCTCTGTAAATTCAGCAGGATACAGTGTCAACTCCCACCTACCCACCCTTCTAACTACCACCAAAAAAAAAAAAAAAAAAAAAAGGCAGAGAAATCAACTTCTTGAGAAGGTACTTGTGAATCAAGTGCTGCTCATGTGACATTGCTCACGTGGGTCTAGGAACCATTTGCTGCAGTAATTTGATGCTGTTCCATCTGAGAGGCTGAATGACTGAGAGCTGGAAAGACCTTGGAGATCATCTACTGTAACCTGCTCATTTTTCACGCGAGGCCCAGAGAGGCCACACGGGTTGCCCAAGGTCGTAGAGTTAATTATGGCAGAACAGGGTCTGCTTTCCAGGTTTCTGCCTTCCCGGTGCAGTGCTATTCCACTGCACAATGCTGTAGTTTTCTCCTGATTTAGCAGTTCTCCCTCTGGGTAATAGAAGCCTGGAAGCAAATGTCTAAATGCAGTACATCATCTAAAATTAAATTTGCACAATCACAGCCCATTCAATTCAAGAAGCTCTGAACTTTAATTCACTTGAGTCATGCTTTTGCAGACAGAATTTTGGCCAAAATGAGTTCTCAGTTCTGAAGACAAGCTAGACATGTAGACGTGGCTTATGATCTTTCTAAAAAGAAACCAGTGAGACAAGCACCACTCTGGGCAATCAAATCTGGCTGGACGTATCTGTTCCTTTAGCAGAAGGTCTCATGTTTTCAGTACTATCATTAGCCTGACAAACCTAAGCCCACATACCCACTGATGGCGGGACAAACATGTACTATACATTGGGGTTTTGTCATTCTTTAACAATAGAGTTTAGAATCTATATTAGCCATTTACAAAATTTTTGAATTAGATATTGTGTCCTCCAAACCTTATACTGGCCTTTTCGGGAATGAAGACTGTTAGGGTCCAGTATTTGAAAATGCTTTCATGATTTTCTATGGCATTTACAAAAAGATCAGTGATAATGCTTATTTTTTTCCTAATATTTTTTTTCTAACAAACACTGCCTTTTATTTGCAGTAGCCATTTTCTTTTTTTAAAATTCAATTTATTTAAACTGAAAAAAAAACCCCAAAAAACTCACCTATTTCTCTCACTTCCCACCCCTCTTGCAACCATCAATCTGTTCTCTGTAACTATGAGCTTGGTTTTTGGTTTTGTTTAGATTCCACATATAAGAGAGATCATATGGTATTTTCTTTCTCTGTCTGACTTGGTTCACTTAGCATAGTGCCTTCAAGTTCCATCCATGTTGTTGCTAATGGCAAGATTTAATTCTTTTTTATGTCTTAATAGTATTCCGTTTGGTAGATAGATAGATAGATACAGATATACCACAATTCCTTTATCCATTCATCCATCTATGGGCACAAGTCGTTTCCATACTGGGGCTATTGTAAATAATGCTGCAATGAACATGGGGTGAATGTATCTTTTCAAGTTAGTGTTTTCATTTTCTTTGGCTAAATACCCAGAAGAGGAATTGCTGGATCGTATCATAGTGCTATTTTTAATTTTTTGAAGAACGTCCATATGTTTTCCACAATTGTTGCACCAATTTACACTTCCACCAATACTGGACAAGGGTTCCCTTTTCTCCATCCTTACCAACACTTGTTATTTCTTGTCTTTTTTATAATAGCCATTCTAACAGGTGTGAGGTGATAACTCATTGTGGTTTTAATTTGCATTTCCCTGATGATTATGTTGAGCATCTTTTCATGTACCTGTTGGCCATTTGTATGTCTTCTTTGGAAAAATGTCTGTTCAGAGCTTCTGCCCATTTTTCAATTTTTTTTTGCTATTGAGGTGTATGAATTCTTTACATATTTTGGATATTAGCCCCTTATCAGATATATGATTTTCAATAATTTTCTCCCATTTAGTGGATTGTCTTTTCATGTTATTGATGGTTTCCTTTGCTGTGCAGAAACTTTTTAGTTTAGTGTAGTCCCATTTGTTTAATTTTGCTCTTGTTGCTTTCGCTTTTGGTGATAGATTCAAAAAATTATCACCAAGACCTATGCCAAGAAGCTTACCACGTTGTTTTCTTCTAGGAGTCATCATTTCAGGTCTTATATCTAAGGCTTTAACCCATTTTGACTTAGTTTTTGTGTATGGTGTAAGATAGTGGTCCGGTTTCATTCTTTTTTATGTGGCTGTCCAATTTTCCCAACATTATTTATTGAAGAGACTGTATTTTCCCCATTGTATATTCTTGGCATTTTGTCATAAATTAATTGACCATATATGTGAGGGTTTGTTCCTGGGCTCTCTATTCTGTTCCTTTGATCTACATGTTTGTTTTTATGCAAATACCATACTGCTTTAATTTCTATAGCTTTGTAATATAGTTTGAAATTAAGGAGTGTGATGCTTCCAGCTTTGTTCCTCTCTCTCAAGATTGCTTTGGCTGTTCAAGGTCTTTTGTGGTTCCATACAAATATTAGGATTGTTTGTTTTATTTCTGTGAAAAAAATTCTTTGGAATTTTGCTAGGGATTGCACTGAATCTGTATATTGCTTTGGGCAGTAGGGACATTTTAGCAATCTTAATTCTTCAAATCCATGAACATGGAATATTTTCCATTTATTTATGTCTTCTTCAATTTCTTTCATTAATGTCTTGTAGTTTTCAATATACAAGTCTTTCACCTCCTTGGTTAAATTTTTTTAATTTCCTAAGTTTTTGTCTTTTTGATGCAATTGTAAATGGGATTATTTTCTTAACTTCTCTTTCTGAAAGTTTGTTATTAGTGTAAAAAATGCAATAGATTTCTGTGTATTGATTTTTTATCTTGCAAATTTACTGAATTTGTTCATTAGTTCTAACAGTTTTTTTAATGGAGCCTTTAGGGTTTTCTACATATTATAAGATGTCATCTGCAAATAGTGACAGTTTTACTTCTTCCTTTTCAGTTTATATGACTTTTCTTTCTTTTTCTTACCTAATTGTTCTGGCTAGGACTTCCAGTACTGGGTTGAATAAAATGATGAGACTGGACATCCTTGTCTTTTTCCTGATCTTAGAGGAGAATCTTTCAACTTTTCACTGTTGAGTATGATGTTAGGTGTGGGCTTGTCATATATAACCTTTATTATGTTGAGGTATGGTCCTTCTAAACTCACTTTGTTGAGAGTTTTATCATGAATGGATGCTGAATTTTGTCAAGTGCTTTTTCTGCATTTGTTGAGATGATCATATTATTTTTATTCTTCAATTTATTAATGTGGTGTATCACATTGACTAATCTGTAGTTGTTGAACTGTCCTTGCATCACTGGAATAACTTGTTCATGATGTATGATCCTTTTAATGTATTGTTGAATTCAGTTTGCTAAAATTTTGTTGAGGAACTTTCCATCGATGTTCATCAGGGATATTGGCCTGTAATTTTCTTTTTGTGATATCCTTGTTTTAATATCAGGGTAATGCTGTACTCATAAAATGTGCTTAGAAGAGTTTGAGAAAAATTGCTATTCTCATATATTTTTCTTGTATATTTTAAGTGATTTTAGTTTTGAAATATTTTTTTCATAATTTCATATCAGGATCTTAGGGGTGTCTCCAAAGCACTGTAATTTTTTACCTAATGTTTTAATTTGGGGATGAATAATTTAAATTATTTTAATAAACTGACAAGTCCTTTGTGATGTCTTTAATCAAAAAGAAATAGGCAAAAGTATGTATTTCCAACAATTACCTTAGAAAGTGAGTTGAATCTGACAAATCCAATTATTATTATTAAAACTTGTGGATTAGATTTTCCAACATATGTGGATTATGCTTTGAAAAATAAAATTTAAATAAAATAAATTAAAATTAAAGTAAAGGTAAGGTAAGGGGAATAAAGAAAACTCAGAACAAAAAAGTAGATTTTCTTTTTGAAGATTAGCTTCAATATTGGATCCAGAGACTGTGTCTGTATACTTAGTCATAAAGGAACTTTCCATGGAGAACACAAGTTTTTACATATATATGTAAGTATCTCGTGTTGCACGTAGCAAGCAATAAGAAGATAACCAAGACCCAGATTGAGCTTCATTTTTGTTTTATTAGGAAAGCAGGAATATTGACCAACTGTAGTAAAATTGACCCTTATGCAGGTTTAAATAAATCTCTATAACTGATAACTTCACGTTGGTGTAACTGAAGGGTAAAATCACTACAGAGGATATGATCATAGCCACCAACAAGCACATGGAACAATGTTTAGAGCAGGGTGTGCAAATGTTGAAGATATTGTGAGACAAGTTCCTCTTCCCTTCTCTTCTAACATGCTGGGTGTATTCATGTGGCTAAGCCATGACTCTTCCCAAGGAGGCAAGACCAAGGTCACAAAGAAAGCAAGAATCTTAGTTAACGTAATGTGTAGACACTTACTTTGTAGCATTCCTAATTATCTCTTGCATATCATTCAAATATCTCATTTATCTCTTTGACATCCTTTGTACTGTCTGGAATTGATGATTCATCTGACCTAATTCAGCATCCTTTCAATGACATCTACAAGCTATTCATAAGAAAAAGTGGAGGGGTGAGGAAGGCTGAGAAATTTAAGAGAGTAAAAAAATGTAGGTGAAGGCCGATTTTGAGTGAGGTGTTTAGCTGGAAAGATAAAGGAAACTAGAATTTCTGTTCTTGGCACAAAGAAAAGGTATTCTAGTGAGTGAAAAAAAATGAAAAAGGGAAAATAATAGATTCTTCATAGAGAGTATAGAGATGAAAGAGTTGATTGGGGCATGCTGTGGATTGCAGCTTAAATATGATGGTAGGGCAGCATTTATGAGAATGGGAGAAGAGTAGCATTGGTTCCATATGGTTTTTAGAAATGGCTCATCTCTTATTTTTGTCACTCTTGCCAGAATATGTCAATTGGTGGCTCATAGCAGTGTTTCTGAAAGACTGGCCCATGGATCGCCTGCATCAGAAACACCTGGGCAGTTGTTACAAACGAAGATGCTTGGGTCCCACTCTAGACCTCCTGAATCAGAATCTCTGGGAATGGGCCATAGAATCTGCATCTTAATCAAATTTCCCAAACATATTTAAAATCTGAGAATCATGGGAGCTGTTCATTCAATGTGCCAGATAATTTTTCCTCTTTACAATATCTACTAAGATTTATGTAGCAATTCAACTTTATAAATCACATTTATATATATCATCTCATTTTATCTGCACAGTAATTCCATGGGATATTATTTTCCCAATTTTACTTATAAATAAATTAAGTCTGAAAACTCTTAACTGACTTTGTCAGTAGCCCATATACAAGTAGTGTTCCTGGGACTTGAAACTGGGTCTGTGAATTTCAAATTCAATGCTATTTTCCGTGCTTACTCCCTCTATCGGCTTATCTTGAGAATAGGTAAAGTGTCACCACATGTGTGCTTTCATCCAGGCTTTGGGGTTGGAGTTTACCATAATTGTGGGTCAAGCATATAGGAGAAAATAGCCTCAGGAGCACAGGTCTTGAAAGTTCAAAACTATAAACCTTAAAGCAATGGGAAATATTACTCCTATGAGGCTTACAGTGGTTCTTTGTTCCATCAGAGCAAATTACACAGAGGTACCACGAATTGATGCAAATTCAGTCCAGTCATCTGTCAACCTTTCAGGGGCCACTACTCAATAATATGAACTATCCTCTACTTTTATTTATCCTTTTTCTCTTTTGTTTCTGATGCCCTTCTTTGGGCCATTTTGTGGCTTATTTATACTTACATCCATCCCAGTATTAAGAGAGGGGTGAGAAAGGAAATAAAACTGAATGAATATTGGTGTTTGTTAGCAGCTTGGTGAAAAAGCAGTTGCAACTATCACTTTATATCAGGTCTTGGAATTATTTGTGAGCTGCAATTAGCCATGCTGTCTATATCCCCTATTATCCCAGATAAGGATTACATTACCTTATTGACATCACCTCTTAGCAAGTGTATTGCTACTTGTTCAGTGCAATTGGCTGTGGCAATTCATGACTTTTTTTAGACAAACACATCATGAATTATCTCAAACCAACTCGCAGTTATCCAAGGGTTAATGATCCAATGTGCGAGTTTTACAACCACTTTGCTTCTTCCCTGTCTCCCCTCCTGTTCTCTGGCTTTAGGTCATTTGATTGCTTATTAGCATCTCCACCAGAGAATATTTAAGTTAAATTAAACTCAAACAAATCTTTGTCACTGTGGTGGTGGCTTTCAATGTATACTGAAACAAGAGAAGGAGGTCCAAAAATATAAAATTTTTTATGTTGTTAAATTTAAATTTCCAATCCTACTCCTTTCCTCCATTAATACAGAAAAATTAAGCGTTTGCTTTAGCTGTCTTATGGAAATTGGGTCTTCAAGCCTTGTCATTTTCAAAATTCTCTCCTTGAGCTGCTAGGGAAATTGGACAAAAACACTTCAGTTCTTTGGAAAAGTATACAATACCAAATTCACTGATAGACTAAAGGTTTCGGAAAACAACTCAAAATAGTCCAATAATGTGTCCAAGCATTTAGCCTGGTGTGAAAGTCAGGAATTAGCACCTCGAATGGATGAATTCAAGTTTTGTCTTCTCTCCTTCTCTCTGCCCACCCTCTGTTGAGGTGCTGATGAACAGTGAAATGGCCAAAAAGTAGGCAGTAGCAAGCAAGCGAGAAAAGGGTGGTGATTACCCTCCAAACAAATGAGAGGCAGCCAAAAGAACTTCTCCTTTCTCTTCCTCCAGACTCCAAGAAACCTCTCTTCCTCTCAGTCTAAAAGCTTACTGAGGACTCTGCCTGACTCACTCTGTTGCCAGTAGGCTGGCGTCACTGCAGAGCAAGGACAGCAACCTACTGCTGTCCCCTCTATGTCGTTACAGGCTAAAGGCAAATGCCCAACCCCGCTGAGGGAAACCTCTGCACCTGCACATGCCCAAGCATGTAGAACTTGGTGTAGCATTTTATGCAGCCAGAACCCTATGTCATGTTGTAGGAAGACATAAATTAGCATGGATTTAGCTGTCAGGCAGAAGCAATCCATTTTCTAGCAGGGGGTTCTTGGATGAAAATCTCTCCATCCCTTTTTGAATGCTTTCTCCTCTTGCTATGAATTATTCTAGAAAGAGACATAGGAATTGTGCTGGCTCTGAAGAATCCAGAACAAGACAGAGGTTTATAACCTGCAAAAGTATTCATAACTTGTACCAAAGAAGTGCTGAGATAAATGGCAGACATCAGCTCTGGCTAATTTCCAAAGATGCATATTGTATAAGAAGAAGGGCCTATTAGAATGGGGTACTTGCTATGTGGAAGTGTGTTTTATTCAGGTCTAGAGAGGCCAGAAAGGCTTTGTGTAATCAGTAATATTTTAGACTTGTTCGAAGTCTGTATCTCAATCAGTGGCATTGTATGCTGCTTTGAATTTTTGCACTTTTAAAAGTTCTTGATTGTGTCATACTCTACATGGATTCAAAGACTTTCTACTTAAGCCAGACATTTAAGCCAGAAATTTTATTATTACTTTCAAAAAGATAAAATTAGAAATATATTAGAAAAATAAAACTATCATGCAAGACCTATAATTAATTTCATATTAACTTGGGTTCACAATTGTCTGGGGGAAAATATATATTTCTGTAAGATGGTAAACTTTATTTTTTCAAAACTTTCAGGATGACACCTTAGGGGTGTGTGTGTTTGTGTGTGTGTGTGTGTGTGCGTGCGTGTGTAAAATTCTTCCTCCTTCCATCAATAATGTATCTGTTTTGCCTCATTTTGTTAATCTATAAAATGGGGTAATAATTGCTGACATAGTTGAGAAGTCCTTGGCCAACAGTGTAAATATTATAATACTGAAGATTTCATGTCTCAGGGGTAACTTGAGAGTGAATAATAATCAAAGCATCCAGCCCAGAATAAGAAAAATAATATTGTGTGGACTTCACGCTGCATGATTTTATTAAATCTAGACTTCATGTCTCCATGGCAAGTGGATCCCCAAAGCCCAGGCAGCAAAAATGTTAGTGCTTCCTCTGAAAATAAAGTTAACAATACCTAAAAAACATACGAGTTAATCCATTGTCATTGTTTTGCAGAAGAATTTAGCTGTAGTGTGTTAGAGGGGAAAAGTCTGTTTTCTTTAAGATGTGCTATCCATCTTCCTCTGCCCCAGAAATTCCATACTACATAATTAAAATAACAATGCACCTGTACTGAGACTTCCACTAAACTTTCTTAATAGTGAGAATCTGGACAGTCCATGGAAGGGACGGATGGCAGCCAGGGATAGAGTTAGCCTTTCTTTCACGTAGAAGATTGCTGAGTTTAGAATCATTTTCTTTATGGCTTTTCCTAATGATCCCGGAGGAAAAAAGTCCACAACACCCATCCCAAACTAGTCATCCGGACACTATGTGAGATAAGATAAGATGGTGATAAAGCTGCCTGACCCCTGTGTTAACTCCTAGCAGTTAAAATTCTGTTCTTATAACAGAAATTCTAATTTACTCTTCACATCACAGATGCAAATGCGTCAGATATTAAAGGAGTGAGGATTACCCTGATGCCCTGCTTTGCAGGCTTCCTTGGAAGACTCCAGGGGATATAAAGGCATTTAGCTGTTTCCTTTTCTTTCCCTCCAGAGGTGTCTGGCTAAGTCAGGTGGAACACATTCCCCAAGCTCTCATTTATTACATGCTCTCTTCCTGCACTGGATTTTCCCCCTTCCCACCACTCTATCTTCCTTGGCCTTCCCCAAACATCTTTATCCAGAACCAAACATTATGTTTGTTTCTGGAAATTCCATCAGGATACAGAGGAGGCACAGGCTCATGTCAGGGACACTCCCTGAAAACCAGAAAGTCTATGCACAAACACACACCTGTGTGTAGCAGCCCGTGGCCGCCTCTCACCACACACTCATGCTTTATACATCCAATGCTGATAAAAGCCTTCTTTTGCTCGAGGAGTGTAATAATTTATTTAGCCATCCCCCGGATATAAATCACATTTACCTCTCTCCAGAAGACAGGCAACTTTCTCTTCAAGGGTGTCATAAAGAGGAAAATAGAGCTTGGTTCAAAAGTGGTAAAATACCTGCTATTCTTATAAGTTCAGATTGTCAATGCAACTCTCAAGTGGACGCACAAAGCAGAAACCCAGGCAACTCTGTGAAAGTTCTCTTCAGAATGTTGTTTTCGTTTTGCCAGTCACCTATGTGGATTCTCAGCCCACCGGTGGAAATGGCGTAAGGAGCATATTTTTCTCTGTGGGTTTCTGGGGACAATGAGACCCAGTGAGGCAAGATCAGATGGCTGAGGGTCAAGTGCTTCTAGGATAGACCTTTCCTGGTATACATCCGTAGGCTCTCTGTTCACTGCTGCAATTTGCATTCTGATTAGTATCCTAACCCCATTTCCCCCCACCTGTAGGCTTTCTGCTTGTGTCTGCATCTGTAGCCCGTGGTGACCAGGAGCAGTGAGGGAAGGGAGACAGTCTGCTCTCTGAAGAGCCCAGAGGCAGTCCCTCTTCCTGCAAATAGAAGCAGCGGGAGTGCGATGGGAGCGTAGGTGACTGTTGGGAAATAGGATTTTTTTCTCTTCTTTCCACACAGTTTTTTCTTCCTATTAATATGTTCTAGAGGGCAAGGAGAAGTTCTAGGTACCAGTACCCAGCTCTCCCCATGAAAAATTACACACATTTTTCTCCACTGGAAACATGATTTATTTGGTAATGATCTTTTCAGAAAAAAAAAAAAGTACATGCACAAGTTTAAAAAAAGATCAAAAAGGACAAAAAGATGTACAGTGAAAAGGACCCCAGACCCACAAACAACTATTTTCATCAATTTTTGTTTATGCTTCCAGAAGGAGTCTTTGTGTGTGCATATTTTTATCCAAGATAGTATGTGTGTGTCTACATTTACAAGGCTTTTCTTGGATCAGGAAACTGGGGTAGTTGACGGAGTGGGGAGCCAGGGGTACAGCCCCTTATTACAGCTTTTATGTGGGAAGGCCCACAGGCATTGTCCTGGGCCTGTACCCTTCTAGGGAGAGTCCTGCTTTTGTTGTTTTTGTTTTTAAAAAAAACTAAAACTGTATGTGTGTGTGTATAAAATTTGTTGTAGTAACAAAAATGAAAGCCTGCACGTATGCTACTCATTTTGCTTTTTTTCTCCACATAACAAAAGAACTTCACATTCATTTGATATCAGTGTATAAAGAAATACCACATAAAATGGACATTGTAATGATGGTTTTGCAAATGACACGAATAGGAAGGAAGGAAGGGAGGAAGGAAGGAAAGAAGGGAGGGAGAGAGGGAGGGAAGGAAACAGAACTAAGTACCCCAGCTATTTATGGTTGCTATTTGTCAAAGTGTGTTTCTTTGTGAAGCTGCATCTATCATTTCTCTCTTGTGGACAAGGAGGGCAGTGACAGTGGATTCGTCTTTGGCTGTTGTTGTAAAATTTAAATGTATGCTTTCCAAACCTAGTTTCTTCTACTGCTTTCTGTATTGAGAACATGTGAGGTCCAGGGCATCCTTGAGCACCCTTTCGAAGGAGAGATGGGACCTCTTCTCCCCACTTGCCTAAGCAAGAAGGCCACACACTAGGGGTGACTTGGGGCCATGGCTGCCCCTGAGGACCCACGTCCTGCCTCTCTCTGGGCTGGCAGAGCGGGTGGTACCCGGCTAAGGGCAGAGGAGGAGGGGTAAATTGCTTCCTTCCCACCCTCCATCACAAGAGTAGACTTTCTGTCCATTTTTCCCTCCATTTGAGCAAAGTCCAATGGGAAACGAGCCCACCAGGCTGAGAGTGTAGCTTGTTCTGCTTTCCTGCCTGCGAGCATCAAACACCGTCACAAGGGGCAGAGAGAGAGTGCAGCGCACCTTCATCCTAAAGATGCTTGTGGAGCAGGAAAAGGTGGAACCCAGGCCCACTGTGCCCAGCTCTCTGCTTGGCAACCCAACCTAGGGTGCGGCTTTCACACGGAAGATGTATGCGTATCTCTAGAGTCAGAGCTGAGAGTTTCAGGGTCCCAGACATTTCATCGAGGACCTTTTATTTTGTCTGACGCATGCCAAAGTGATTCTCTGTCCTAGGGTCATGGCTACAGAAGCTCTATTGCCCTGCTGTGTGCATTTCCCCATCACAATGAACCTTCTCCCACCCGCAACAGTGTGAAGGCAACCATCAGCTGTCAAAAGCTGATGGGCAGGGCTTCCCTGATGGCTCAGTGGTTGAGAGTCCACCTGCCGACGCAGGGGACGCGGGTTCGTGCCCCGGTCCAGGAAGATCCCACATGCCGCCGAGCGGCTGGGCCCGTGAGCCATGGCCGCTGAGCCTGCGCGCCTGGAGCCTGTGCTCCGCAGCGGGAGAGGCCACAGCCGTGAGAGGCCCGCGTACCAAAAAAAAAAAAAAAAAGCTGATGGGCAGGTAGTTGAGGGCAGAGGCTGAGTACAGGACTAGGGGCAGAGGTGGGACTGGAGCCCCATCTCCACCATCCACTAGTCTGGACAGGTTTAACCTCAGTACCTCAGTAGACCCATCTATAAAATTCCGGATTGTCTTACAGTCTTGCTGTGAGGATTAAATGAGGCGATATAGAGAGAGCTTTCTAGCACTTAATAAATATATTATCAAGTAATTTCAGTTCCTATGAGGGAGGTAACTTTAAATTATTATGGTTTGACTGAGGTAAATATTCTAAACATAGTTGCTACCCTCAGTTATTTCTGAGCCTCTGCCTGTGCTTCCAGAACATTGTTGTGCATTCCAGGCTCAACTCAGGGGACCACATGGGCCTGGCTCAGAGGGGCAGGGTAGAGTATAGCATAGAGGGTCAGATTCAGACAGGGATGGTGCACGCACCTCCCTGTATCACCACCTGTGGCCCCATGGGCAAGTACTATCCTCCTCTGCCTCAGTCTCCTCATCTCTGAACTGGGAATAGCAACAATTTCTGCTTTACAGAGTTGTGTTGAATGAAGTAGTGTGTGTGAAAACTATTGGCATATAGTATGTGTTCAGTAAAATGATAGGGATTATGCATCTATTAACCACTGACTCACAGAATTTCAGAACCTGAAGGATTCATAGACATTATTTAGTAAGAGGCACCCCACCTCCAACCATTGGACCCACCCTTCATTTTGTAGATGGGAAATTGGGTCATAGAAAAGTTAAGAGGTCTAACAAATATTATATAGCCAGGTAGCTTCAGAATCAAGACTGGAATCCAAGGGTTCTGCCACGCAGGTCCAGGCTCCTTCACTCCCTGCAGTTTTCTTGCTGCAGGACTGAAAGTAGATGTTCCATCCCGTTTAGGTAATCAGTGCTTCAAATTTGTTTGAAAGCTTGGGCAACCAATAGATTGCTTGAAAAGTTATGACTCAAGGCCAGGTATTGAATTCTGGTTTACATCCCAAGGTTTTAGCTGATCTTTTTTTAAATCCATTTTTGTTTTAAATATTGCAAGTTGCTATCAGCTTCTCTCTCTATCCCCTTGCTTGCCTCAGAAAACTGATATGCCCTCCCTCCCCACTGCGCTTATTTTTCTTAACTATAGTCTGTAGTGAAAACCCTCTTCTCTCAAGTGAAATGAAGCAGCTGGCACCTTTAGGGCTCTCATATTATCATTATTATCACTTAACATTTATAAGTGCTCACAGTATGCTAGACACTATAACATACAGTAGTAAGGAACTTGCCGTCTAAATTAGACACAGATAGATCCACATAAAAGAGAAAAATAGAGGCAGGGGGTGAGTGGGAAGTGGATCAGGCAAGGGAGAAACTCAGGGTCACTGCCACAACACTTCAAACTCTTGCTGAGCCAATGGATGTGGAAGACTTAGGGAGACATATCCAATTTTTAGCAAAGTGATATAAAATTGCCCCTAAAGGGATTGTGTGAAATACCAGGGGTTTTTTTCATTTCTGCCAGAGAATTTCGGGAAAGCACCTTTTTGTGAACAGAATTGTTCTAAATCTGCTCTCTGCTGCCTCTTTCCATCAGCTTTCCCCAGGCCCCTGGTGGCCTCCTCCCTGTGCACTTTTGGTTTGAACTCAGAGAGCAGCAGGGAAGCGAGGGAATCAAGTGCGGGGCAGCCGGCATGTCTAATTCCATGACAGACATGTGGTGAATCTAAAGGCCACCCCTGGAAGTGTCTTTGATCTCTGGAACCCTCTATGCATTCTATTTCCCCTCCACGGGGTCAGTGCCCGTGGTACTCCCCGGCCGCCCAGAGTCCCCCCTCCCCCATAGGTAAGCTTCCCTTTTTCTAAGTCCAGTTTTGCCCCCAAATAAAATTTGTTCTTGCAACTCATCTTGGGTCTCAAAAATTGTGACTCTTCCTCCTGTTAATAATTTTTACTGTATATGTTTACCCCTTACAACTTGAGAATGGAAAGTGGCACTCTTCATAGCTACAGGGAAATAAGCACTGAGTCAAATAGATCCATCATAATTGGAGAAGAATCAATAATTGAACAGTTTAATGAACTAAGGCAAAAAAAATATTTTAAGTGGCTACACTTCTAATAACCTCTTATTCCTGAAGGTTGTCCACGGGCTGCCCAGAGGGACCTCTCCAACAGAGGAGAGAAGCCCAGTGAATGACCCAGAGTTCTTGTACCCTCGGCTTTAGGGAGCCACTTGGTTTTCTCTCTTTAACAGCAGATAACAACCAGAGTCCCCTCTGATAGGAGCTAAGACATGAAAACAGCAAAAATGCATTCCAATCCTTCATGGAACTCAAATCAAACCTAGGATCTTTTCCACTTGAAAAAATAAGCTGAAGTCTCTTCCTAGGGCTAAATGAGTGGCAAAAATGACAAAGGGTGCAGGAGGCCAGAGGCCAGAAGGAAGGGCATCCTGCCAGGGCGTCTGCACCTCGCATTTACCTGGCACCAGGGAGGTGGGAAAGGCACTACAATTTGGACAAGGGGAAATGATCAGCCCATCTTATTTTTTACTCTCTTTCTTTTGCTAGGTACATGTCCTTTCAATTCTCTCACCTTTTATTTTTCTTATTCTAAGACTTAAAAGTGGTTTAATACTGGAGCATTTCTTAGACTTCTTAAAAATTAAACCCTAAATTTATGAGTCCCTGGAAACCAGGTGTGGACTGCTGCATGAGTTCAGGTCTGCCAAGAGGGTGGCACCAACATGGGATTGGATGTGCAAATGTACTGGGGAAGAGAACAGGAGCAGGTAGGGGGAGCTGGAGGACAACAGTGCAGGTCTGACCCCCGTGAGAGGAGATGCAGAAGGAAGGAGGATTGGGGAGGAGGAGGTTCCAACTGAGCAGAGTTTTAAAGTGGTTCAGCCAGGTTACCGTGGAGTCCTCCAGCCAAAGTTGCCCACGGGAGGAGATGTGCCTTTTGCAGGAAAGGGCCTGCCTTTGGATCCCTGCCATTCAGTCGTTGACTGGCACCAGCCAGTGAAAGGTGTGCAGACACACTGGCGGTTCTAGAGGGGAACAGCTCGGGTCATCAGTCAGTTATCCTCCCCACAAAAGGAGCCCTGAGCTGCACGTTTTGGTCACAGCTGTGTTATTCTACTTCATTCCAGAGAGACAATCAAAGGAGAGTAGAGCGAATGAGGGCTTGGCCTGCGAACCAGGCAGAGCAGGTAACACTGTTTCATGCTAATAGCTTCCACTGATGCACGTGCCACGAACTGAATAGACTTACTGTGGTAAACATCACACAAATCCTATAAGACCACTATTATTAACCTATTTTACAGATGGAAAAGTGAGTCTTAGAAAGACTGTGGTCACACAGCAACTGTTGGTGGAGCCAGAATTCCACCCTAACACCTAGTCCCAGAGCCACTTCATGCATTACCTCTGAAGCTACTTCTTGACTGCAGCAATTTATAAGCTATTTAATTTCTGCTAAGTACTAAAGTACTGTCATTATTTTCTCATAACACATGACTAGGGAAGAAACCTCTGGTAAAATCACGTAAGACTTTGCAATCACCCAAGAAATCTGCTTGGGGTCAGACACTGCCCACCCTCACCATATCCCTCCATTTTCTGAAGAACCACAGTAAAATCTTCATTTATTTGTTGAAGTGCCTTAGGAGTGCTGTGACTCTAATGGCACATCCTTCTTGTTTATATGGAGACAATTCCTCGAAAGCTCACCTGCTCTATAATAATTGATATTTTCCAGCCTTGACCTGGCAGCAAAGACCCACCTCACAGACACTTGCTGAGCTAAAAAACAAAAGCAGCCAGAAAACTCCTGCAGAGCTTCTCAAGGCTTGTGCTCATAAACGGCATCAGGTACACCTACACGGCTATGAGACACATTAAAAATGGATCCTTACAGAAAAGTTAAAGTCCAGTCTGATGCTGCTCAAATTTCAATAAAAAAGGATATTAAGACAACAAGCCTCGAAAAACCAAGTTAGCTCAATTACAAAGGATAGGTATAACCAAATTTGAATACTGACATGTAGAAATCTGTCACAGCTGATGGAAAATGTGGCTCTGATACTCTGAGGTTTTCTCTTGAAAAGCCTAAAAGGACGCTGTCAAGTTTGATGAGCCTAAAATGCAACACCCACACACACCCCTGCATGCAAATATTACATTTTCTATTTTAAAATGGCCTCCTGATAGATTTTTCACTTACAGTCTTCAGAAATTATCTCAAGTGAAAAAACAAATAAATAAAAAACAGAAAGCTTTTCAGCTTTGATCCCCTGCTGGTTTGTAAGCATAGATTTGGCAAGAAGAGTGGCACCCACAATCACAAGAAACCCAAGTAACCTGGTTGGTTTTTTTCCACAGCCAGCTAAGGACAGAGATTTTTTTTTTTTTTTTTTTTTTTTTTTTTTTGCGGTACGCGGGCCTCTCACTGTTGGGGCCTCTCCCATTGCGGAGCACAGGCTCCGGACGCGCAGGCTCAGTGGCCATGGCTCACGGGCCCAGCTGCTCCGTGGCATGCGGGATCCTCCCGGACCGGGGCACGAACCCGCGTCCCCTGCATTGGCAGGCGGACTGTCAACCACTGTGCCACCAAGGAAGCCCAGGACAGAGATTTTAACACCATTACCACCCTCATTTTAGAGGGCTCCTAGCTTTTCACTGTCGGGAAACATTCTCAGAAAAAAAATTAATTTATACAACAGGCATATCTTCAACTTGTCACCCTCTAGCCATATCCTCTCAGAAAACATTTCATTTCTTTATGTAGCAATTGTAATGGGTAAGCAGACCCATTCCCAAAGGCTACCAAAAATGTCCCAGCATAAGCCTATCTCATTCATACTCCAACACGGTAAAGCACAAAACACCGGAAATGGCTTCCCTACACGAAACAGCTAATATTTTAGGCAGTAATTTCCCCCACATCTAGGGCAAAATATAAAGCATCCATGTCATATCAAAACAATTCCATATCATGTGGTTTAAACAAAAGAACCAAGGCATTAGCATGCCTATTTTTCAATTCCACCTCCTAGTAAATATGACCAATTAATCTCGACAAAGCATTGCTCTGGTGGTCCAACAATCGCTTAGCACACATGTACTGACCCCCCTATCTGGGACATGCCAGCCAAAGGAAGGAGCACTGCATTAGTGAGAGTCATTTACTTGCTCAAGAGTGTCAGTGTTTACCCAGTGGTTACAGAATAAATTTCAAACTTGAGCTGAGTATTCAAGTTTCCCCACAATCTGGCCCTGACCTACCTTTGTGGTCTTTTTTTCACTGCTGGCCTCCTGGAGCTGTCCTGTCCAATATGGTAACCACAATTTATATGGGGCTATTATGCAATTGAAATGTGGCAGCTCCAGGTTGATACGTGTTATAAGTGTAATCTACATACCAGATGTCAAAGGCTTAGTACCCAATAAAAGGATATAAAATATCTCAATATTTTAAAATTGATTACACATTGAAATGAAAGTGTTTTGGATACATTAAATTACAGAAAATAAATTGTAAAAGTTACTTCATTTCAAGTGTTTCTTTTTTAATATAGCTACTAGAAAATTTCAAATTGCAAATGTGGCTTTTGATTGTATTTCTGTTAGACAGTGTTGTTAGACTTTGTACTTTCCTCCCACACTCTGCTCCTTCCATCCTTTTCACCTAATACAGTCATGTGTTCCGTCTTTACTTATTTAAATCCTATCCATCCTACAAATCTCTGCTCAAATCTTAAGTCTTCTTTGGAAAACCTCTTTTACTCTGTACATCGCATACAGCATTTATTTCCTTGTGATTTGCTTAACACTATTTGTATGTAAATTGTAAAACTCTTCAACCCCCTTCCCCAACTATATTGAAGCTTCTAGAGGGCAGCTTCCATGTCTGAGTCATCTGTTTTCCAAGGAACCAATATCTAGCACAATGTCTTGCATGAGGAAGATAGTCAATAAATATTTGTTACGGGAATGGTAAATGGATAGATGGATAAATGCATGAATGAAAAAAATGTATCTATGAGTCAAGACAGTGTAGTACTAGCAAAAGAATGGACACATATATCAATGGAACAGAACAGAGAGCCCATAAATAAGCCACATGAATATAGCCAACTGATTTTTTGACAAAGGTGCAAAGGCAGTTCAGTGGAGAAAGGATAGTCTTTCAATATATGGTGCTGGAACAACTGGATGTCTATATGTTAAAAAAATTAATCTAGACATTACCTTATACCTTTCACAAAAATGAACTCAAAAATGATCACAGGCATAAATGTAAAATGAAAAACTATAAAACTTCTAGAAGAAAAGAAGAGAAATGATCTTGGGTTCAGCTATGATTTTTTAGATACAATGCCAAAAGCATAATCCATGAAAGAAAAAATTGATAAGTTGGACTTATTAAAAATAAAAATTTACTCTCTGTGAAAGACACTGTTAAGAGAATGAAAAGACAAGTCATGAACTAGAAGAAAATATTCACAAACTGCATATCTGATAAAAGATATGTATATACAATATGCAAACAACACTTTAAACTAAATAAGACAATATTTTAAAAATGAGCAAGAGATCTGAATAGATACCATACCAAAGAAGATATACAGATGGAAAGTAAGCATATAAAAAGATGCTCAGTATCATTTGCCAGTAGAGGAATGCAAATAAAAACAACAATGTTGCCTTACTCCTCATGCAAAAATAACTAACTGTGGATCATAGTTCTAAATGTAAGATCCAGAAATATAAAATGCTTAGAAGAAAAAAGGAGTAAATCTTCATGACCATGGATTAGGCAATAATTTCTTAGGCATAACATCAGATGTACAAGTCACAAATGTAAAATATATAAATTCGACTTCATCAAAATTAAAAACTTCTGTGTTTCAAAGAATACTGTCAGGAAACTGAAAAGACAATCCACTATAGGAGAAAATATTTGCAAATCATATATCTGATAAAGGACTTATATATAAAGTTTATAAAATATAAAGGGAATTCTTAAAACTCAACAATAAAATGACAAATAATCCAGTTTAAATATAGGCAAAGGATTTGAACAGACAGTCCTCCAAAAACTATATACAACTGACCAAGCACATGAAAAGATAATTAAAATTACTGGGGAAATGCAAATCAAACCACAATGAGATACAACTTTTTCACACTAGGATGGCTATAATAAAAAGATGAACAGTAACAAGTGTTGGTGAGGATGATGAGATATTAGAACACTCATACATCGCTGGAAGGAATGTAAAATGGTGCAACCACCTTGGAGAACAGTTTGGCAGTTCCTCAGTAAGATAACCATAGACTTGCCATATAACCCAGCAGTTCCACTCCTAGGTGTATACCCAAGAGAACTGAAAGCATAAGTCGAAACGAGTACTTATACACAAATGTTCATCCAGTATTATGCAAAACATCCAAAAGTAGAAACAACCCAAATGCCCATCACTTAAATGGTATATAAACAAAAGTGTGTATCCTTACAATGAAATATTATTCAGCCATATAAATTAATGAAGTACTGATACACACTACAACATGGAAGAACCTTTAAAGCATTATGTTAAATTAAAGAAGCCAGACACAAAAGGCTACATTTTATGTGAGTCCATTTATTGAAATGTCCAGAATAAGAAAATCAACGGAAGCAGAAAACAGATTAGTGATTGCCAGGGCTGGGGAAGAAGAAAGTGGGAAGTCACTGCCAATGGGTATGGGTTTTATTTTTAGAGTGATGAAAATATTCTAAAAGTAGATAGTGGTGATGGTTGCACCAATGTGTGACTACATAGAAACAACTGAAATGTGCACATGAAAAGAGTCTATTTTCTAGTAGGTGAATTATGTCTATAAAAAGCTGTTGTTTTGGGGCTTTCCTGGTGACGCAGTTGTTGAGAGTCTGCCTGCCGATGCAGGGGACACGGGTTCGTGCCCCGGTCCGGGAAGATCCCACATGCCGCGGAGCAGCTGGGCCCGTGAGCCATGGCCTCTGAGCCTGCGCGTCTGGAGCCTGTGCTCCGCAATGGGAGAGGCCGCAACAGTGAGAGGCCCGTGTACCGCAAAAAAAAAAGAAAGAGAAAAAGCTGTTATTTTAAAAAATGAGATACCACTATCTATTAAAATAACTAAAATAAAAGAAAAACTGGTAAGGATTAGAAGCAAAAGGAACTCTTATTCATTGATTTGCACTGGTGGGAATGCAAAATGGTGCAGCCACTTTGGAGGAGTTTGGCACTTTCTTACAAAGCTAAATATAATCTTACCAACTGACCCGACAATCATGTTTTTAGGTATTTAACCAACTGATTTGAAATTTTATTTTCACACACATTTGAAAATGAATGTTTATAGAAGTTTTTTTTTTTTTTTTTTTTTTTTTTGCGGTACGCGGGCCTCTCACTGTTGTGGCCTCTCCCGCTGCGGAGCACAGGCTCTGGATGCAAAGGCTCAGTGGCCATGGCTCACGGGCCCAGCCGCTCTGCGGCATGTGGGATCTTTCCGGACGAGGGCACGAACCCGCGTCCCCTGCATCGGCAGGAGGACTCTCAACCACTGCGCCACCAGGGAAGCCCTATAGCAGTTTTATTAATAATCTCAAAAAACTGGAAAGAACCGAGATGTCCTTCAAATTTGAACAGATAAGCAAACTGTGGTACATTCATACAATGGAATACTATTTAGTGGCAAGAAGGAATGAGCTATGCAAAGAAATGGATGAATCTTAAATACATACTGTTAAATGAAAGAAGCCAGTCTAAAAGGCTACATACTAATTTAAATTAACTCAAAATGCTGCTGCACATGTATGCTGGAATTGAGCAATTAAATAAACGGGCAGTGATTGGTGGGATCTAGGTTTTTTCATTGCTGGAGGTGGAAAATACAGATAAGAAAAGGAGAAAGATAGAATAATCTATGTGGTAATGGATTAGAGTTGGAGACATCAGTATCTATATATGTTTAGCTTAATATAAATACACATGGTTATGTAGAGAAATATTTAAAGTTGCATGCATGTATGCTGGTTAGTATTTCTTTGCTCTGTCAGCTGTGAGGGCCTAGAAGCGTCTATGCTCCCATGGCAACAAGCATGCCTTGTGCAGACCTTAGTATCTAATAACTTTTTCCAATAAGAGCAACCAGAGTGCCTTGAGGAAATGTCTGATTCTAGAGCTAAGAGCAGGAAATATACATGATGAGACTGGAGGATCTTGTAGGGTCAGAAAGTAAGGAAGTGCCCAAGGTGAAAAAAAAACCCCAAATAATAGAGACATGTCAAAGGAACACAGAAACCAACTGAAGGAAGCTGCCAAAAGCCAAAGTTGGAACAATTTGAGCAACAAAATAAATAAAATCATACTGGATTCTAACCCAAAATATAAAAATAAATATCCATGAGTCCATACTGATATAAACGATTGAATAAATAAATAAGTGGGTCAGAAGAGCCAAATTTCCTGTGCAGCAGAGTTCCAAATAATTTATGTAGATACTCAGCCTTCAAGATGGTGGAACACAAGTACCCACTCCTTAAATATGGGCTTCACATTGTGACTTCTTTCAAAAGAGTATAGTATGGAAAGTGAGAAAAAAGGGTAGCTTAACACTGAGGAAACCTCACAAACACTACCTCAACCAGGTGATCGATGCTAACTTCACCGTGTTAACAAGGCTGACATCGTGTCAATTGTACGTACCCAAGATGTGATGTGGTAAGAATGGCATTTTATCTTTGTGGTGTTCCTCCCAAAACCCACAACCCCAATATAATCATGAAAAAAACATCAGAAAAACTCAAATTGAGGGACATTCTATAAAATGTCTGACCAGTATGCTTCAAAACTGTCAGGGTCATCAAAAACAAGGAAAGTCTGAAAGACTGTCACAGTCAAGAGGAGCTGAAGGAGACATGACAACTAAACGTAATATGGTGCCCTGGATGGGATTTTGGAATAGAAAAGGGACGTTAGGTAAAACGAAGAAAACCTGAATAAAATATGTACTTTCATTAATAATAATGTATCAATATTAGTTCACTAATGGTAACAAAAATACCATCCAAATGTAAGCTGTTATTAACAGGGGAAATTGCATGTGAGGTGTATGGGAACTCTCTGTACTATCTTTGCAACTTTTCTTTAAATATAAAATTATTCTAAGACTAAAAGTTTATTAAAAATCAGAAACATGCTTTATGGATGCCTTTTAAGCCTTCTAAGAGGCTGGCAAAAGCTGAATTTTCAGTGGCATATTGAACAGTTACATCTTTCAGACCCTCCCTCTGCCCATCACTGCTCTTTGTCTTGGAAAAGATGGTTCCCTTTTCTAAATGTGACTACATTTCTTTTTACAGTTATGAATTGATCTATACCCACTCCATCAGGGGGAATTAAAACTTAATCATCACTTTGTTTTCCTTAACTATGCTTTCCCTCTACCTTGTCCCACACCCTACAAACCTTTCCTGTTAAACCTTAATCCTTAGGGTTCCCAGAGCAATACTGATGCTTCCTCCATTTTGATAAACAAATATTAACAATACTTAAAATACCTGGGAAAAAATATTTAACTCAAAATGCACACCTAGGGCAATTCTCTTGGCTTCCAGGATGAAAGGATAACCCAGATCTCAAATGTTCAAAAAACATCAGCAAGATTTTCTGTAACATGTCCATTTACCACATTCTTAAGGAAAGACCTGAGTTAAATTTTATAAACTAGAGCTAAAACAAAAGTGAGCAAAACCATTTAATAATTGAGAAAACCAGGTAGAAATGTACCTTATGGAATATAAAAAAATACTATATAAAGAAAGATGTAATTGGTTGAATACTTGGGAATAAGTAGACCCAGAGAACAACATTAAAACCAGTTATGCCTCTGATTTTTACCTGCAGTCAGTTAAGCCAGGGGTTACTTCTGAAATGTCAAACAGTCAAAGTGAAGGAATTTATTGCAAGAAATATAATTCCCAATTCCGGCTGGTAAAACAAACTTACGGAGGATTCCTGGACTTTTATAATGATGGAATACAACCTGAGGCAGTATAAATTCACAATCTCTTAGGACAAATAGCCTTTAAAAATTCAACCTAGTATCCAGTTCACCCTTGAAATGAGTGGAATTTTCTGTAGAAGTCACACGACATATTCATTGTATAGTATGAACCCTCCTGCTAACATGATCTCAGGCTACCTACCCCTTTTGTCTAATTGTGCAGTGTGGGTTTTAACATCAGTGGACACATACATTCTTGTATGGTTTGTGCTTTAGCTGATGTAGGCTTTAGATGATAACCACCTAGTAGAGATCTGTTGTGGTCTAGCAATATCCATACGACTGTCAATGCGATATTATGCAAAAGGGACCTACATATAATACATGGTCATTGTCACTAAACAAATTTCTTTAAATAAAGGCCTCTAAAAATCCAATTAGATTGTGCATGGAGCACCAGTAAGTTGAAATGCTGCAACAGTAAAAGTCAAGACTAACTTAGCCTTTTAAAAAGATTATACCATAGGCAAAGCCCCACTGGCATGTGGAGTAATTTTTGTTAAGTCTGTGTCCTGAAAAGATTAGAAAATGGCAAATGTAGTGTATCTTGAAAGCCCCTGGGTGTCCTGGAGTCTGGTTACCATTTCCCCCTCCCTGTAGTTGATCGCTCCAGCCAAGGAGGCCCCAGGACCCAGCACAGCTCTGCCTCCTACAGTTTTGGTGGCCTGGGCAGCTGCATTAACCTCCCCCTCCCCCAAGGCTTTTGAAGTGGCGACAGGAAATGGGCAGCTCTGCTGGCCACCCCCTCTCAGGGAGTTTTCTGTCTCAGAGTGTTTTAAACACTGCCAGATCCAAAAGGGATCAGGTTTATGGTGATATAATATCACCTTAGATTTTGGTGACACTGGGAAGAAACAGAAAAGACAGAAGAAAAACATTCAGGCCCTTTTCATAGCATCACAAGGTTATTCATCATAAGAGAGAGCTTTGGTCAACTAGTTCAAATGCCCATCTGTTGTCTCCTGTTCTCCTCTGTTTCCAAAGAATTCAAGCAGTAAAGGACACACCACCTAGAGAAGCTCTGTCCTATTATGGGATAGTTCTAATTGCTGGAAACGTCTGCCTTATACGGAGCTAAATTCGGCCTCCCAGTGACTTACATCAATCGAATCTATTGGGTCATTGGAAACTATAGAGAATATGTCTCCATGTTCAGCTGCCACATGGCTTTTTAAATAGTTAAAGACAGTCATGATAATAATAACAAAAGCTATTATCACTTCCTGAGCATCTACTGAGTGACAGTACTGTACCAGATAGTTTATGTATGTAAGTGGATGGCTGAACCCCTCATGGGAAGAGCACTGAATGTGTTTGCGAGGAAAACTTGATAGCACTTGGGGTGGGGAGATAGGGACGGGATTCTGGAATCCCAAAGCCACGCTTGGGACGGAAACATGTTTGCTATGGAGGGTGGATTCTGCGACAAGAGTGGATCTTTGTTTTGAGTATTATAAGTTTGGTTTTTCAAATTAAGGATAGGAACTGGGAGAGGATGACTTGTTCTCATAGAAGAAGGCAAAGGAATTTGAAGACCCCAATGTCCTGGAAGGATGAAGAAAAGCCAGTGAGTCTGCATGGGGGAAGGATTACCCACCCCCCACGCCCCGCCCACTACATTCCTACTCACCCCCCTATTGCCCACAGTGGTAAAGTCTTTGCAGAGAACAGCAGTGTAGGGAGGAGGCTTACAACGTCTTCCTCTGGGACGTGTGCAGCGTGAACTTCCTCATTCATCTACTGGGTCAAATCTCCAGTGAAATCTACTTAACTCACCAATGCTTCTGTGTGAGTAGATTTGGGGGGGGAATTCCACAATTCTGAGAGGGGCTCATGAGATCTGTATTCAGAGAAACTGACACAGGAGCCAGAAGAGAAGGTAACCCAATCACAATATTATTCAAAAGATGCTATTGCTACTTTATCAACGAGGATCCTGGGAGTCAGAAAACTTGAGTGACTTGCCCAGACTTACAAGTGGGGCTGAGTCTACCTGATTCTTTTCACTACACACCAACTCATCACATGTCACCTATGGCTTACATTTTCTAAGATTCACTTTTCTATTTTCCTCAATTTTTTCCCATGACATTCTTTCCAGATCTCTTCCTATCCTGACCTTATCTGTGTACTTTCTGGCAGGGAATCTGTTCAGTTTTCCCACTTCCAGTGGCAGTAATACAGCAATGAATGTTACACATTTATTAATGCAGCCCAAGATCTTTTTCAACATGTTTTGGAATTTTTTTTGCATAAATTAAAACAAGTTCTTCCTATCCTTATTTATACACAACTGATATTTTCTAACTTATATTTTTCTGACTACTAAAGTAATGCATATTTGGGAATCCCCTGGTGGTCCAGTGGTTAGGACTCCCTGCTTTCACTGCCAAGGGCGTTGTGGGTTCAATCCCTGACTGGGGAACTAAGACCCCACAAGCAGCATGGTGTGGCCAAAAAAATTTTTTTTAATTTTAAAAATTGAAGTAATGCATATTTATTATAGACAAAATTTTGAAATTATGAAAATAGTAAAAAACAAATATCTTTAGTTCCAACAATTACGGATAATAATTGTTGATGTTTTGGGACATACTCTTTCAGTCTTTTGAATGCATGTATGTATGATTTTATGGTTTCTAGTCTGAGTCTAAATTCTGGACCTAGCATTTATCATGTTTAAGTTTTCTTGATGATTTAAGCTTTACACTACAATTTATCAAAATAAGTTTGAATTCTTATGCTTTCATTTATTTTCTTAGCTACATGCAACAGAAGCCTATAGCATCCCTTTGCTTCTCCCTCTCCCTCATCATGTGACCACATCACTTCTTAGTTCTCATCTGAAGCAGTTTATGCATTTGACATAATTGATCACTGTTGCCTTGGTCTCTTTGGTCTCTTGGTCATGGTTCTTTTTTTTTACTTCACTGGCTGCACCTTCTCACTCTCCTTCCCTCTCTTTCACATCTTCTCAAATGCCTCTGGGTTCAGTTTATGATCTCCTCTGTCTTCTCTAGATTCCCCCTCCCTAGGTGAGCTCCTCGATCATCTAGGCATGCATGAATTCTACATTTATATCTCTACCTCCATTCTATCCTGAACCCTCCCATAATCCTCCTACTGCCTGGATGACATCTCTTGGATGTCTAAGCACATCTCAAATGCCTTGTTGAAATCTAGGTGCTTTGTCACCATAGTATTCTCCTGATGCATAGGTCTCATAATCCTACCCAGAAAGAAAATAAAGTTCATTTGACCTGACTTGTTCTGTAGGAACCCACCTTAGAAATTTTTCTAGATATTGGACTTTCCACTCAGTACTCAGTAGTGTCCACTTGTTTCCTCTTCCTGAAAATAAGAATATTGACCTGTGCTCAATTTCTGGCACCTGTCTCATTGTCTGTGATTTCTCAGAGCAAAAAGTAAGATCACATCCTCACTTTAGTTTAGTAATTTGGGATATAAACCTTCTGAGCTCATTGAAGGTGATGAGATAGATCATCTGCAGTTCCTAGCCTGCTAGAACATCAGTTGGCTGGGATTTTTTTTTCCCAGGAGGTGGGGAGTGGGGAAGGGGGGAAAGGGTATTTTCCTTGGTGAATAATACAAGGCAGAAGGAAAGTTCAGTAGTTGTCTTCTGTCATCTGTCAACTTTATACCAGCTTCCCCGTGTTGTGGGCCAATACTATCCCTGTTTTTCTTGAGCTTTAAAGAACTTGTTCTTTTCTTTAGTTTGTTTTGTGAGCCTCAGCTCAGCCTGGGTTTTAGCCTTCCTTGTAAAATTCCCTCATGTTGAGCCACTTTTCTTTAAAAATCAATCCTTCCTTTTTTTCATCTTTTGTACATAGCTTTTTATAAAAACTCAAGCTTCTCAGAGAGCTTCCTATATAATCACATTGATAAGTTTGTCAGATAAAAAACAGGATGCCCAGTTACATTTGAATTTCAGATAAGCAGCAAATGATTTTTAGTGTAAATATGTCCCATGCAATATTGGGGATGTACTTATACTAAAAATCATTGTTTACCTGAAATTCAAATTTAACTGAGCATTCTGTAATATATTTGCTAAATCTGACAACCTTGCATGTTGATTCTGTTTTATTTGTTTGCTTCGGTTTTAAATAGTTTCAGCTTTCCTTATTCACTTGAATTGCAATGATATAATAAAAATTTTAGCCCTGGAAAATTCCCATTCCTCTTGAGTTGGGTTTATACTTTGCTTTATAGTGTTTAAGGTACCTTATAGTATTAGTCTGCTCAGGCTGCTATAACAAAACAGCACAAACTCAATGGCTTAACAACATTTATTTTCTCACAGTTCTGAAGGCTGGAAGTCCATGATCAAGGTGCCAGCAAATTCAGTTTCTGGTGAGAGCTCTCCTCCTGGCTTGTAGATGGCCGTCTTCTTTCTGTGTCCTCACATGGTCTTTCCTTTGTGCTCTTGAGAAAATTATCTACTTTTTTTCTGGATTGTTTCCATTTTACTTTTATAAATTCTCAGGTACATGTCTTTCCTCACACAAAATTCCCTTCTCCCCTCACTCATGAACTCAAAATTAGCATAGTCACTTTCTCTCAGGTCTCGGAAAGAAACAATGTTAAAACAGCAGCAACTCACCAGGCAGTAGGCAAAGCCCTTTATATGTCTTGTTTACTCCCTACACGATCCACAAGAGGTAGTGTATTAGTCAGAGTTCTCCAGAGGAAAAGAACCAATAGAATGTAGATAGATAGATAGATAGATATAGATAGCAGTTAGATAGCTAGATAGATAGATAGATAGCAGGTAGATGATAGATAGCAGGTAGATAGATAGCAGATAGATAGATAGCAGGTAGATAGATAGATAGATAGATAGATAGCAGGTAGATAGATGATGATAGATAGATAGACAGGTAGGTAGATAGATAATTTGTTATGAGGGATTGACTCACAGTACTATGGAGGTGGAGAGGTGCCACATCTGCTGTCAACAAACTGGAAGCCCAGGAAAGCTGATGGTGTAGATCCAGTCCAAACCCAAAAGCCTGAGAACTAGGGCAGCCAACGTTGTAAGTCCTAGTCTGAGTCTGAAGGCCAAGAACCAGGAGCGCCATGTCCAAGGACAGGAGAAGATGGATATCCTAGCTCAAGCAGAGTGGAAAGTCACCCCTTCCTCTGCCTTTTTGTTCTATTTGGGGCCACACAATCTACTGATTCAAAGCAAATCTCTTCAGAACACCTTCACAGACACACCAGAAATAATGTTTTACCAGCTATCTGGGCATCCCTTCATCCAATCAAGTTGACATGTAAAATTAACCATCACAGAGAGTGTCTTCATTTGAGTTCCCCCACAGACAGACACTAATTCTGCCTTAGATGTAGAAACAAGAAGTTCATTTAGGAAGTGATCCAGTATGCACAGTGAAGCACTGGAAAAGTAATTCAAGGAAAGGAGAAAAGCTAGTGAAGGGTATGGAGTGAGTGGAGTCCCACTGTGGGCATCTGGGGTTCAGTCCCATTGGGGACTCTCCGAGGAACTGTGTGGAATAGACTTCAAAATTATCCCGCTGGAAAGCCTGGAGGCTGGAACATTTATCCCCAGCCTCCCACCTTCATTGTTTAAGGGTGGCCCTCAGGGCATCAACTTCCCCTGAGGCCAAGAAGCTTCAGTGGCTCCTGAGAAAGCCCTCAGACACAGCCAACCTCTGTCCCTGCTACCAGAGCCCTTCTTGAGGGCACTGTTTCCCTACCTATGGTGCCTTCCCAGTGTTTGAGGTAGGAAGCATGCCAGAAGCTGTCACCATCTTCAGAAGTAAAAGTAGAATTGGGACAAAAGGATATGAAAGTGTGGTGGAGCATCAACAGCCCCTGCTACAAGTAAGCTTATTATTGTTTTCATTTTGCAGAAAAAGAAAACGTTCGTGTATATGCCAATATATGTCTATACCAGGCTCTGGGTTACAGAAGGAATAAGCCAACAGTCCGTTCCTCGTGGAACTTGCTCTCTAACAGTTTAGAAGTGTTGAATAATTAATCTCAGGTCACACAAGTAATGAGTGTTAAAGCTGAAATTCAGGCCCAGGTGGGTCTGATTCCACTTCACCATTCAACCTCCCTTCTATTAGCTTTTATCTATTATTAGATTTTGGAGTTATAAGGACACTAGGGATCACCAAATTGGCTATCTGACTTTATAAATTAGGAATTGAGACCAAGAGAATTTACATGCCTATAACAAGTTTATTTGACACGTGAAGCAGAATAGGAACTAGATCTCAGATCTTCTGATCTCCATTCTGGTATCAAGGTCAAGTATATCCTTTATGATGTCCCCTAGAAACTCTTCTTATAATTTCCATTTTTAATAGCTTTGTTGAAGCTCAATTGTATACAAAAAACTACACAGGTACAATTTGATACGTTTCAATATACTTATATACCCATGATCAATAAGCAACAATCAAGATAATGAACATATTATACCCCCAAAATTTCCTCCTGTAATCCCTTTCCTCCCAAACCTCCCTTACCACCTTCAATTCCCAACAATTAGTGATCTGCTTTCTGTCACTAAAGATTAGCTTTCATTGTCTAGAATTTTAAATAAATGGAATCATACAGTATACTCTATTGTCTGGCTTCTTTCAATCATTATAATTACTTTGAGATATATTCATGTTGTGTATCTTCTTTGTTGAATAATCTGTTCATTCAATGTTTTTGCCCATTTCTAAAATTGAGAACCAATAAATCCATAATTGACACAATTATTTTGCTATTTTTTTATTCATCCTACTTCATCTTTGTTCATTTTTATTCTTTTTCTGGCTTCATTTGTAATAATTGAATTTTTGATGATTCCATTATATCTCCTTTGTTGGCTTGTTAGTTACAACTCATTTCATTATTTTAGTTGATGCTTTAGGGTTTATCATATATATTATCTTCCTCTAAGTGATAAGTTTATCATATATTATCTTCGTCTAAGTTCCCTGGTATAAGAAACTTACTATAATATTTTTCTATTTCTTCCCTCCTGACATTTATGCTACTAATGTTATGCATTTTACTTTTATATATATTTTAAAACACAACATTCATTTATCTTTTAAAGAGATTTAAAAATAAGTAAAAATCATATATGTTTACCAAGTAGTCATCATTTCCAGTGTTCTTTATTTTATTGTGTAAGTTCATATTTCTACACAGCAACATTTCCTTCTACCTAAAAGACCTTTTAAGTATTTCTTATAACATGGGTGTGCTGATAACAAATTCTTACAGTTTTTGTGTTTCTGAAAATGTTATTATTTTACTTTTGCTTTTGGAAGATATTTTTGCTAGGTATAGAATTCTAAGTTGACAGTTTTTTTCTTTCAGTACATTAGAAGTGTTGCTCCAATATGAGTATATATTATCTTCTCATTTGTATTATTTCTAATGTGAAATCTGCTTTCATCCATATTTGTTCCTCTGTACAATTTTTGTATTATTACTACTTTGAGCAATTTTATTATGATGTACCTTTGTGTGTTTAACTTGGTGTTTCTTGTGCCTAGGATTCACGAGGCTTCTTGAACCTGTGGGTTTGTGGGTTTCGTGAAATTTGGAAAACTTTCAACAATTATGTCTTCAAATATTTTTCTGTAGTCCCCACTCTCTTCTCTCCTCTGGAGATTCTAATGATATGGAGCCACTTGAAGTTTTCCCACAACTCACTGATGCTCTGTTCATTTTTTAAAATGTTTTTCCCTTTGTTTTTATTATTATGTCATCAAATTCACTAATCTTGTCTTCTCTGATGTCTGCCACAAACCTCACCCACTGTGGTTTTATACCTTATACTTTATAATACCCATCTTTTGAAGTTTTATATCTTGCATGTCTCTACTTAACTTTTTGATCATATAGAATACACATTTAATAACAATTTTAATATTCCTATCCACTAATTCTAAATATCTGTGTCCGTTCTGAGTCAGTTTTGATTGACTGACTGATTTCCTCACTATTTATAGATTATATTTTCCTGCTTTGCATGCCTGGTAATTTTTCACTTGACTCCAGACATTGTAAATTTTGCCTTGTTGAGTGCTATATATTTTGCATTCCAAAAGTATTCTCGAGTTTTGTTCTGAAACGCAGTTAAATTGCTTGCCAATAGTTTGATACTGTTGGTTCTTGCTTTTAAGATTTTGTTAGGTGGGACTGGAGCAGTGCTCAGTCTAAGGCTAATTATTCCTCACTACTGAGGTAAGACCCTTCTGTGTACTCAGTCCAATGTCCTGTGGATCTTGAGGTTTTCCAGCCTGGCTGGTCAGATCAAGCTCTGTTTCCAGCCCTGTGTGAGCACTAGGCTCTGTTTCCTTTAATCCAGTAATTCTCAATTAGGGAAATTTTGCCTTACCAGGGACATTTGGCAATGTACAGAGACATTTTTGGTTGTCACAACTAGAAACTGGGGGAATGATGAGTGTCACTGGCTGTAGTGGGTAGAGGCCAGGGATGCTCCTAAACATCCTACAATACACAGGACGGCCCCCACAACAAAGAATTATGAAACCAAAAATGTCAATAGTACTGGGATTGAGAAACCATGCTCTAATCCTTTCAGGTGACTCTCCTCAGTCTCCTGGAGTTACTCCACATGCCTGTGCTAATCACTGTTCTACAAGGGGGACCCTCTGTAGATCTCTGGAGTTCTCCTCTGTGAAGCTCTCTCCTCTCCTGTGCTCTATCTTCTAAACTATAGCTACCTTATTCTCCCTGGACTCTCAGGTCTGTCTCTTCAATGCAGGAAGTCTTCTGGATCTGCCTGGGTTCCCTCTCCCTGCACCAAGGCTTAGAAACTTGCTCAGGGCAGTAAGTTGGGGAGAACTTAGGCCCACCTCATTGATTTCCCATTTGTCAGGATCACTGTCCTTTGTTGCCTGATATCCAGTGTCTCACAATTTGTTGTTTCATACATTTTGTTCATTTTTGTTGTGGTTTCTGGTGGGAAAGTAATTCCCTATTACTACTTCTTGTCCAAAAGCTCAAGTCCTTTTAAAATGTACTTCATCTTACCTTCCCTTACCTGTTGACTTGCCAGTGTGCTACCTTCCCCTCTTCCAGATTGGTAACTATGGAAGTACATAGTAATCTTCCTGTATGCATGCCCAAGAGCACCTGTGTGTGCACAATATACAGATACACAGCCCCTGCTATAATAAGCTACACCTCGCTCACCTTCCTCTGCACTGTTCTTGCTGCTTCTGGGATTCTTTTATGGCTCTTGAATTTTTTAAGTAGTTTACCTAACAAGTACTTTAAAATTTCAAAAAGTAAAATGCCCTTGGCCTAAGAAATCATATGCCAGTTTTAAGTTTTATTTGATGGTAAATGGCTGAAAAAGATGCCCTGGAGAGAACTGGTCCTTTTGGCAACACTGGCCTTAGGCAAAATTGTTAAGTAGGTAAAGTATATCTACAGGGAGCTCCTAGATTCTCCTGCCTACCTTCCCCTCTTCCAGAGCCCCTGAGTTCTCTCCTCTAATGCCAGAGCATGTGCTGATTTCAAGTTTTTTTTTAACATTTGGTGTCATTGATTGATAACTTAGATTTTCACCCTTCTTCAAATATTTGCATTTCATAGACAGCACAGCTTTAAGGCAGATAGCTAAAATTGATTTTAACTCTTTTGATTGGAAGTGGCTGCTTATAGCACTGTGTTGAGAAGGTGACTCAGCAGAAAAGAACAATGATTGATTAGTGATGCCTGCACATACAAACATAGGAGGTAAGAAATTTTCCATCCCTGCCCTAATGTAGAAGTGTTCATTCTATTGGAAAATTTCCAAGCACTAGAAATCAAGTGTAAAAAAGACTTTGGGGGACAACTGAAACTCATTAATGACCTTGCAACAGCCCAATCAGGGCTGTTGTATAGCATCACATAAAAAGTTGAGATTGCTTTTTCTAAGTGTAACAAGAACCTAGTGAAATATCATAAATAGAATATAATGCCATAGAGGTCTTTTATACCAACCCTTTAGTGTGTGTGTGACCTTAGAGAGTATTCCTTTTTGTTCCCACTTTACCTTTTAACCATCTTCTTTAGGGCTCATATAGTAACCCATGCAAAGTAAGCATTTCCAGAACCACTAAAGTATTTCTTTCATACATTACTGTCTTAAACTGAGAGATCCACTAAAGCCCCAGATGTTTCAGTGATTTACTTCCAAGCTATTTGATGCCTAAGTAAAATGACAAGAACCTTCTAAAGCAGAGAGGAATTCATTTATTTGTTTATCTTTCCATAACATGAAAAAATGAGGTACATACTGTCTTCTGTGATATAGAATCATGGAAAGGATAAATATACTAGATTGATCTTTTAAAAAGTCTCTTATAAAGGTGAAGCTTGTAAAGGAAATTAGCAGAGTGCTTACTATTACATTCCAGGCACTGTGCTACATTTTCACATACGTTGTCTCATTAATCCTTATTAAGACTGTTAGAGGGAACAGTAGTATCATCCCCATCACTACAGTTCATCTGAATGTCTCAACATCCCACTAACCTATAGGTGCGTGAATAAGATCATGGTGATATTAATACCTATAAGTTGTTGGTTCAGAGGCTCCACCTGCATTATTTGAAGTCCTCCGCACTCTCCTTACACTGGCCCTCAGGGATTTCTGGAGGCATCTCTTCTCCGTGGTCATGATTAGTCAACTCATGTACTCCTGCTTCAGCATCCCGAGAGGTACCCTCTGCCAGCCAGCCACGCGAGGAAGGCTCTGTGCTCTGTGCCCCTGCTCTGCTGTCAGGGCCTTTCTTGGGAATGTGGTTTCTCTGTCTAAAGTGCCTTTCCTGGTGCTCTGACGTTACATACCCCATGTTACTAAATTATACCGGGCTTCCTTCAGTCTTCAGCTCTGTTGAAGATGCATTGCACCCTTGCAGAAATGGAAAGAATATTTTTCTCCTCAACTTTCAATAGGAATTTGGTGCTTCATACTCTGAACTACACTCCTTGTTCTCCAAGTGTAAAAAAAAAAATCCGTTTTGAAAACAACTCCCTTAGCTTCTGCCTATATCCTTTCTCACCTTGTGTGGCCCAAAGAAGATAACTTACGCCATTTCCCATTCTTCGAATATCAGGTTCTCAGCCATAAAACTTCTTCCTTACAGATCTCCTTTCCCTCATAGAGGTTAACTCATGCAAATAAAGGTCTGGGGAGGAGGGGACCAGCCCCCCAACACAGCATTGTGACCCCCAATGCTAAAGCCCAGTTTAGGTTACAAAGTCCGGATATTAATAGTTGAGGAAACTGACAATCAGAGGTTAGACTGCTGGCCTGCAACCCTACCATTAGTAAACCATGTCCTGAAGATTCAACCCCAAGACGTCTCCTCTCAACAAGCCCACGCAGCAACACTGCACGACGCTGCCTTTCATCTCAGAGCGAAAATGGCTGTTGAGATTCCTTCCCAGCCTTTCCCAAATGTATCTGCACAACCCCAAACTTTAAGTGGCAGAGTCTGAGGATGGGGCCTCTATTGCTCCTTCCTTAAATCTTGTCACTCCCTGCAACTCAAAGTCCCCAGTGTTAGCCTTCATGGCATTTTATGCCATACATACCTCAACAAGGTCTGATCTGTTATGAGTTAAGGATGGAAAGTAGCCTCCATAAGGACTGCAGTTGTTGCTCTTTTAGATGTTGCAACCTTTCCAATATTTAACTATGTTGTCTCGTGTGAATATGGCAACTGGAGTAGTGCCATTGTCCCTCAGTGACGTACTGCATGATTATCACGTTTCTAAAAGCTCTATACGCTGCAAACAAGGTGGGCTATCACGAGCTCCTCTCTGTAAAACCAATATCCATGCAGTGATGGCTCTGCACACCCACGAAGCTCCTCTCTTCCCAGGACAGAGATTTCTTCTCACACAGAACTGTCATGAATCGTGTGCACTGGCACATGCACACTGGATGTTAGCAGCCAGTGAGCTTGAGAGAAAGAAAGAGAGAGAAGAAGAAGAAGACAAGTCAGAGAGAATGTCTTATATCCCCCCAAAAAAATTTCTGATTCGATAAAGTTGGAAAAAATCCACACATATGTTACATGATTTTTTAAAGCTTCATAGTGGGTCTGTCAAGAGTTTGATAATTTTTAAGACATCTTGGTGGAACTCTATGAATATACACTTCAAGGTAATAATTAATTCCCTATGGAGAGCACTCATTTTAAAAAAGCCATGTTACTGTGCAACCCAGCAATCCCACTACTGGGCATATACCCTGAGAAAACCATAATTCAAGAAGAGTCATGTACCACAATGTTCATTGCAGCTCTATTTACAATAGCCAGGACATGGGACCAACCTAAGTGTCCACTGACAGATGAATGGATAAAGAAGATGTGGCATATATATACAATGGAGTATTACTCAACCATAAAAAGAAATGAAATTGAGTTATTTGTAGTGAGGTGGATGGACCTAAAATCTGTCATACAGAGTGAAGTGAGTCAGAAAGAGAAAAACAAATACCTTATGCTAACACATACATATGGAATCTAAAAAAAAAAAAAAAATTGTTCTGAAGAACCCAGGGGCAGGATAGGGATAAAGACACAGACGTAGAGAATGGACTTGAGGATATGGGGAGGGGGAAGGGTAAGCTGGGACGAAGTGAGAGAGTGGCATGGACATATATACACTACCAAACGTAAGGTAGATAGCTAGTGGGAAGCAGCTGCATAGCACAGGGAGATTAGCTCGGTGCTTTGTGACCACCTAGAGGGGTGGGATAAGGAGGGTGGGAGGGAGACACAAGAGGGAGGGGATATGGCGATATATGTATACATATAGCTGATTCACTTTGTTATACAGCAGAAACTAACACACCATTGTAAAGCAATTATACTCCAATAAAGATGTTAAAAAAAAAAAAAGCCATGTTACCGAAAAGGAAAGAAAATCCTCAAAAGCCAGGAAATTACCACATTAAGCTAGCTGACAGTTAAGTCTTTTGGAAGCTTATAGAGGAAAATGAGGGCTTCAAGTGTAGGTCACTGATAAAGAATTTGATGTGCTAGGTAAGAGTCGGATAGACATGTATTTTTACTCACTTGAAGTCCTACTGAAATATGTCCCAGGGGGTTGTCGTGCAGTACCTATGGTGCAAAGATGTCTGTTCCCTTCACCTGTAGAGAAATAGTCTCATGCAAAGAGGAGCGCAAAATGGCCACTGCGGTTGTCACATGTAACACGAGGAAGGACAAAATCTCCGAGACCATCAGTCAGTCTTCTTTTCCTTCCTCCTCCCCACCTCCTCACACTTTTCTTACAGGCAGCTTGAAAAAATATGCAACTCTGAGGCTCCTGCTAGTATGCTTATACAGACGCACTTCAAGTATGGTTCTCAAGGAGCAGGTTGTAGGAGACTAAGAGACACCCTTCCTCTTCTTTGCCCAGATGACATTCCTTCCTGTCTTTGGTGATGCAGAGTAAGAGAGATGTGCTTTTTTCCTCTGCAGTTTTACTTTCCATGGAAACAAGAAAAGCCAGTTTTGTCCTGGTTCTTAAAGAGTGAATCGTTCGGTAATTTTGAAGTTGGTGACTTTTTTCTTTGGCTCTACCAGCCATTGTTGGAACAGAATCAGTCCTTTTTATTTCTCGTTCTTCCTACTTTAGAAGTTAGGAACTTGCCCAATCTCACTAATGTAACCAGCTCTGTCTTCGCTTTTAGTTGCCTTCAGAGCTCTGTTGAAACTTCAGGATTTATACCAAGACTACAGATAGAGATGATAGCTGTGAGAAGGATTAAGGATTTGCCTTCCTCCTTAAAAGGATGGAAGGAAGTGTGACTGGGTGAATATATGGATAAGATTTTACCCCAGAGCTGAGATAGATTCTCAATTGCTACAGTTTATGCCAATGAGGATTTTTTTTTAATATAATTTTTGTCTTGCCTTTTATGTCTTGGTTTCTGCTTTTACCCTGTAGTGATTAATTGGGTTTATTGCCCCTTTGTTTTGGTCATAAGTGGTTTCAAATCCAGGGGGTGGGGATAGGGCAAATACTTGAGAGTATAAAGGAATTAATTTAGAAAAGTGGAAATGGGAAGGCAGGAAGTGGAAAGGGCTTAGATCGCCTCCCCACGCCCTTCTCCTCGTCTTGGAGTCGCCCCCGTGGTTGGAGGTGCTGCTGTCAGCACTTCCTCCTGCCCCCTGGGGTCCTGCCCCCTCCTCCCAATTCGTACTCCATGGGCTGTACCTTTGGGAGATCGATTCCTTGAAAACACCATATGAAATAGGATAACTGATTCCAAATAGTGAGGACCCTAATGCAATGGTTTAAACAATAATAAAATTTACTGTCTCGCATAGCAAGAGGTCTGGCCAGAAAGGGGCTCCATGGCTGGCATAATCGGAACCTCAACAAACTCACCAGTGATACAGGTTCTTCTCTCTCATAAAGCTCTTCCCTCTGATATCCTCAGCTTTGACGTGACCCTAAAACTAATTTCCTGCATTGTCGTAAAATGGCTGTAGCAGCCTGGAGTCAAGAAAAGGACCGAAGTCTTCTAGTGTCTTTTTTTTTTTTTTTTTTTTTGCGGTACGCGGGCCTCTCACTGTTGTGGCCTCTCCCATTGCGGAGCACAGGCTGCGGACGCGCAGGCTTAGCGGCCATGGCTCACGGGCCCAGCCGCTCTGCGGCATGTGGGATCTTCCCGGACTGGGGCACGAACCCATGTCCCCTGCATCAGCAGGCGGACTCTCAACCACTGCGCCACCAGGGAAGCCCCATAGTGTCTTCTTAAGAGTGAGGCGAGCTCTCCCTGAGGCTCCCAGAAGATCATCTCATAGATGAGACTGGGGTCGCAGCCTACCCTCAAACTGAGATTACCTTGAGACTCTAGGATTACACACAATTTACCCCTACGTTGGGGATTGGGTCACCAATGCTGAGAGGTGGTAGCTCAAAAGCTTCAGGCTTCTGTTAACAGCAGTGATGTGGGAAATGGACGGAGGAAAGGCAACAAACTATGTCTGCTACACAAGTACAGTAGGAAAAAAGTCAAACCAAACAAAATCAAAGTAAAATTCTCCCAGCTATCACCAGTGGTTCCTTTCCCCAAAGGTAGCCAACTTAGCACTTTCTTGTGTATCTATCCTTCCATTAAAAATCTTAATTTATATAATAAATTTATATAATAAAATTTTTTATATATTAAAAACTTAATTTATAATCCCCATACATATCCCCCTGCCATTAAGTATGTATATAAGTGAAATCACACTGCACAGGCTTAAAGATCTCTGAGATCTTCCATATTAGTCCAAAGAGATATGCAATATATTGTTAATGTGTCATAACATTTCATCATATGATTTAGTCATGATTTATTTAGCCAATCCCCTATAATTGGCATTTAGATTATGTCCAGTTTTTGTTGCTAAAACTTTTAATATTAAAGAAGATGCTTTGTTGGGTCTTGCTGGAAAACTAGTTATATTTTGAGAACATAGTCATAGTGTAAATCCTTATGGTGGAACTGCTTGGTCATTTCAATCTTTAATATATATTTCTAAATTGCTCTTCAAAGGGAGGCATCAATTTATATTCACTGCAGCAGTGCAGGAAGGTGTTTATTTGCCACCATCTTACCAACCCTGGATATCATCATATTGTTTAATTTTTCTCAATATTTTAGATGAAAATGGTATCTTACTACGGTTGTACTCATTTTAAGTACTTTCATATCTGCTCGCGTCACTTCCCTGTACTGACTTCATGGATACTTTTCCTTTTCTCTCAGTGCCCAGGTTTGCTGTTTTAACGTGACCTGTGTGCAGCTGCATGACTGCTTAGAGCTCCAGGGTCATTCCATCTGCTTTCCCACCAGTACTCTCCATTCTGGACACCCTCCTCTATGTGAGTTGGAGGACATAATCTTTTATCCTCTGGGGTCTCTGCTCCTGGTGTTTTCTGTGCCTAGAACACCAACCTCTTCCCCCAACCCCGCGCACACCTATTCAGTCTTAGCTGCCTACCTTCGACTCATTCTCCCTATTTCACCCTAAATGCCGCTTCTTCAGGGAGGACTTCTTCGGACACCTAGTCTAATTAGGTTGTCCTTGTTATATACTCTCATGGTACTTAATAGTGCATAGTCATTGCACTGAATGCATATACGGTATAATGTTCACGCAATTACCTTTTACAATATCTGTCTCCTCACCAGACCGCTGTCTCCAAGAGGCACATCTGTCCTGTGGGTTGCTGCATTCTTCACGTTCAGCACATTATCAGGCACACACACATCCTAAAACATGGACCATCAAGTGAGAACAGTGGGGATGGGGTGAGGATCAAAGGAAGCTGAAAAGACTTGGGGAAAAAATCTGCTAGAATCTATATGCAAGGGCTGTAGAAAATTTTCCATCAAAAACTATTCTTGAGACTTTCTGTGAGCTGAACCTTCATTGAGTGCCTTGGGGTCCATAATCACTCTGGATGAGGAGTAGTCTGAGCACAAAAGGACTACCCAGCACTAGGAGACTACAGTATAGACTAGATGTTAACTGTAGTCCACCAGCAAGTTGAAAAGAGGTGTAATTTTATTGCATAATTCAAATTCACTTCCAGAGGTTCAACTCCTTTTGCAAGAGGAAGCAGAAACTCATTTTTGCCCAGCCTGGGGTTCTCACCTACTTTCCGGAGTTTACTAAGCTCCAAGGGGCTCGTGGGGATGGGCTCATGTGACCCTTGAGAGACTTGTCCCCTTTCTCATTTGATTGTGAGCACTGCACCACAGTGGTCATCACTGTCACATCCCCATTACTGCTGGCAGCCCCTCTTCCAGCCGGCCAGCTTCCACCATGGATTTCCTGCTTAATGGCAGAGCGCAAGAATCTCCTCAGGGCTCTTTACGGCCCCACCAACCTAGAGCTGGCAGGCAACCGCTCCCTCTCTGGGGTCTTGCTGTGTCCAGGGGGAAGGGGCTTTGCCAGGAAGGAGGGTGAGGCGTTTCTCTGCCCCAGTGGCATCCACACTTGAAGAGCCCCTCTCTTTGATAGCCACTGAGCTCTCCGCTCCCCTCCCCAGACTAAGGGACTCTTTTTCTCAACCCAAAGGAAAATACCTGTTTTTCTGAATCTGATGCTTTACCTCTGTCCCAATTCTCTAAATTCTCCAAGAGTTTTGGCTTTTGGAATTAAAAAAAAAAAAAAAAAAGCCAGAGACACAGAGTCTTCTTTCTGCTTTATACCCTGTCATACCCTTCCTCTGAGACCATGAACTCAGGCCATTAACCTACTGGACAGTGGTATGAGGGCAGTCTGGTAAGGGAAAGGGGGAACTTGGAGGAAAAACAAAATAAAACAAAACACTGGCTACTCTTTCAAAAATATTGTCCTGGCATCCATTCCAGGAGGGGGCAACTAACACACTAAATGCAACAGAGAGGTTGAGAAGATGAGCGTTCTTAAAGATCTCCAGGTTTCTTTCCATTAGTGAATGACAGCAATAACAAAGGCACCTTATGTGGTGTACTAATAAATGTGGCGGCCAGATTTATGGAGATTAAAGGGGTTAGAGAGATTATTCTTCCACACACCCTGAATCTCTGTTGTAGTCTATTTCATCTGGTTTCAGCTCCATGAAGATGAAAAAAGCAGTACGAAGCAAGGCTTCTTTGCTTGTTTCTGCTAATCTTCCGTAGGGTAAAAGATAACAACACTCAAAGAATACTGAGGCCAAAAAAGAGGATAAAAATCCTGTGTAGAAAAGAGTACAAATTATCACTGTGTGGAAAAGAGCACAAAAGAGTCATATAAAAACATATTTAGCAATTTTTAAATTATGGTTAATTGATCCAGTGAAAACTATGGTTCTTCTGAAGTCATTAAAATGTGTCACATAAATGAGCATTTAATAAGATTTTTTAAAAACACATCTTTCACCACACAGCCCATGAAATCACTGAAATTTTTTGTTCCTAAAGTGCACACCAAGTCTGTGTACCATTTTAATTTGATTTTAGCAAACATTTATTAAGCTCCTACTACACACTGTGTGTAATACTTTCACATGGTTGTCTCATTTAATCTCTACCATAATCCAGTAAAGATGGTATTATTATTCCCACTTTGCAGGGGGAGACACTGAGGCTTAGAGAGTTTCAGGAATTTGCCCAAGTCACATAGATAAAAAGCAGTGAATGACCATTCAAAGTTGAGTTTTCTATCTCCAATTCCAGTGTACATTCCACAATATCGCTCATATAATATCAGTAATGTGGTGGTCTGTAAAACCAGGGTTTCAAGTGAGTCTATAAAAAATTAGAAGTGAGAAAAGAGTAAGTGGAGATTGCTTGATAAAGACCTTTGACATTTAAAGGAGAGAGATAATTTGAATATAGCTCCAGAACAAAGGGACCTGAGGGGGCTTTAATGAAAGACAGTGGTTCTCAAACATTAGCTCACCAAAACCACCTGGAGGGCTGGTAATAAATAGGACTGCAGGACTCCACCCATGAACTTCTGAATCAAAGGTCTGGGGTGGGCTCAAGAATTTGCATTTCTAACAAGTTCCGAGGATGCGCGTCTGCTGGTCTGGAGACCTCACTTTGAGAACCACAGTTTTAAAAAGTGGAATGTTTGCATGTTTGAAAAGCAGAATGAAGTGAGTCAAGATAGAGAAATGGACTACAGATGCTGGGGTGGGGGCGGATCTGAGAGAGCAGAGGTGGTGGGAGAGGATAGAAAAGTTTCAGTTGATGATGTCAGCTTAAAAATTAGGACTAAGATCCATTCATCTGAGAAAGAAGAGAACAGAGATGAATATTGAGCCAGAGGAAGGGCTGAAGAGGAAAGATGTGGACGCTCACCCGGGTCCCTTGTTCTCCTTTGGTTGGTTATTTTTACGTGTTGATATCAGGAAAGGTAAAATTGTTGCCCTAGTTGGGAAGGACTCATCAAGAGAGTGGGGAGGGCCCAGAAATCAAAAGAGTGGATGTGTGCTGGGAACCTACAAGGGTATTTAAGTGGTTCCTGAGCATCAGAGAAGGGCTGGTTGAAGTTTAAGGAATCATCCTGGGTGCCTGCTCTCCTCCACGAGATTGCACGGTCTGGCTCCCAGCCCAAGAGAATAGGGTGCATTATTAATTATTACATTTATTTTACAATAGGGTGCGATGGTTCATTTTATGAATCAACTTGACTGGCTAAGAGAGAGCTGATAAAAATTATTTCTGAGTGTATCTGTGAAGGTGTTTCTGGAAGATATCAGCATTTGATTCAGTAGACTGAGTAAAGAGAAGCACCCTGAAGCGATGTGGGTGGGCATCATCCAATCCACTGGGGGCCCAAATGGAACAAAAAAGAAAAGGAAGTGCAAATTCTCTCTCTTCTTGAGCTGGAGCATCTGACTTTTCCTGCCCTGGGCAGTTGGTGCTTCTGGTTCTCCAACTTTTGGACTTGGACTGAATTATATCACAGGCTTTCCTGGTTCTTCAGCTTGCAGACTCCAGATGGTGGAACTTCTTGGCCTCCGTAACTGCCTCAACCAATTCCTATAATTAAGATCCCATTGGTTCTGTTTCTCTGGAGAACCCTGACTAATACACAAAAATAAACTTTGCTAACACTGATTTTAGATATTTGCTTGGCCGTTTCTGTTTCACTCACCCATTGAAAATGAGCTCAGGGAACATCACTTACAAATGAGATTAATTCACTTTAACCAATAGACATAGGAGATAGGGAAACTCTAAACCAATGCTTTTTATCATCACTCACACACAGGCAAACACAAGGCCCAGGTTCACAGCCCAAACTGAGATAGAAGCTGGATGCACAGTGATCATCAAAGTGTGAGAGGTCAGGCTACCCAGGGTCGGGCGGTGGGGAAGCGGGGAGTGAGGTTGGTTAAGCAGCCTCATCTCTATGACAATGCACTTACCTCTGGAAATTTCCTGAAGCCCTCGGTCTGTCACTTTTTGGACCTAGTAGAGAGATGCTTCCACATGGGTGCTCAATAAACATGTATGAACGTTACCCTTCTGGTAGTATTTGATGAACAACTACTCAGTTTCAGGAAGAGTTTTAAGCACTGGGGGAAAGTAGAAGTAAAGTATTGTCCCTGCCTTGGAACAGCCCAATGTCATGGAGGAGACAATACATAATAGAAACGTGTAAAATGCCACGTGCCTGGCAGGAGGAGGGGACATTCGATTTTGAGGGGAGACTTGAAGGAAGACCAGAAGTTCTGCAGAGAAGCAGGGTTAGAAAGAACAGCCTTAGCCATTGGCAAGGAGTTAATGGAGTGTTTGAGGATCATACACTTTTATTTTCTTGGGGGAGATGGAAAAATCAAACTTTCCTGATCATCTATGATTCATCTAGAATGACACTGGGATATGTTATCGCATTTACTAAGCACAACAACCTCATGAATCCATCTTAAAGATGTGGAGATTCTAAGATGTTCCAAATCTATAGGAAGTCACAGGAGCCCAGACCTGGAACAGAAGCCTCTAATCGCTTCTCTGGAAGCAAAGCTAAGAAATATATCCAAGTGTCTTACTTTTCTGTGTTTCCATTTCTTTTCTTTTCTTTCTTTTTTTTTTTTTTTTTTTTGCGGTACGCGGGCCTCTCACTGCTGTGGCCTCTCCCGCCGTGGAGCACAGGCTCCGGACGCGCAGGACCAGCAGCCATGGCTCACAGGCCTAGCCGCTCCGCGGCACGCGGGATCCTCCCAGACCAGGCCACGAACCCGCGTCCCCTGCATCGGCAGCATCGGCAGGCGGACTCTCAACCACTGCGCCACCAGGGAAGCCCTGTTTCTATTTCTTTCTCTGACAATTGAGAACACAAAATTTACCTTGAAGTGTTGTTGTGACATTAGCTCTTTCATAAGTGTCTAGTCCCTTCCCCGGCTCCCCGTCCACACTCAGGGAATAGTAGCTGTCATCCTTCTGTGCCGTCCTCTTCTTCTTCTTCTCCTCCTTCTTCTATTATTACAAACTTGCCAAAGGTCACGCAGTAAGGATGAGAGCTGTGATTTAGACCAAAGTTTCTTTAGACTCTAGATGTCCTGCCCATCCAAAGCCTGTGCTTGTTCCTGCGCTGATCTTCAGCTGTCTGTTAAAAGAGTAAAGGAGTATAACCCTTGTCACTGACCTCAGCCCCAGGTGGGAGGCAGCATGATTTACTAGAAAGGGAATGAGTTTGGGGATGTGACAGATCTAGAGTGGAGTGTCCCCATTTCATCACTTACAAGTTGTGTGACTTTGGGCGAGTGTTGAACCTCTCCAGTCCTTTTTCTTACCTGCAAAATGGCAGACAGTCCTGCAGAGTTGGGGTGAGGACACCTGAGATCATGTCTGTGCAGCATCTGACTGAGCAAGGGATGGATTCCTCTGACCTTCACCAGGTTCACACAGAAACTTCTGCTCTGGCTTCTTCTGAGCCTCCCCTAGGAGGACTCCCATAGGAATGGACTATGCACTGAAGGAAGTTTCCAGCCCAATCACAGTTAGAAATGACGCAAAACTATTTGGAGAGTGGTTACATTTTCATTCCTGTAAGATTCTTTGTGTGCATGTCTCAAGGTAGTTGATGAAACAAAGGAGAACATCCTTCATCCTTGCTTATCCCTACTGTCAATATTGTTCTAAGATTCAAAAAGGACTAGAAAATCTTCTAGAAAATTGACTTCCATGAATGTTATGCTAGTGGGATTATTTCTAAAGGGCTGATTAGGATTCAGGCTAATGTTAAGAGTGGTAAACAGTACACCCAGTTGGGTGTTAGTAATGCCTACTAGTTATTCCAAGGGCACTAAAGTCAGTTCCTCTGCTACCCTATAGCCTGACTTTAATTCCAGACAAGCTGTATATGCACTGATCCTTAGGTAACAGAAATTGGACAGGATTCAGCATTTTTTTGTCCACTGGACAATTAATGTGTGCCAAAGTCATCAGTGCCCTGAAAGCGTATGGGAAGTGTGGAAAGCTTTTGCCCAATAAGAAGAAGCAAAAGAGTACCTGATCCTATCTTTCAGAATGTGCCCAAATGCTTCAAGGAAATGTCCAAACAGGCCATGTACTTTAAGGCTTGGGATCATTTGAAATTCTTTAATCTGTGTGCCTTTTCATGTGACAATTGTCATATATTTACCACCCTATGTTCTTTGATAAGTTATGTTCAAACACCAAAACTGATATTTTGTTTTTTATTCTCAGATAAGAAATTATAGAATAAAAACATTATAAAATATCCTTACTAATAGGTAATATACATAATAACATGATGTAGGCTATGCTTCTTTTTTTTTTTTTTTTTTTGCGGTACGCGGGCCTCTCACTGTTGTGGCCTCTCCTGTTGCGGAGCACAGGCTCCGGACGCGCAGGCTCAGCAGCCATGGCCCACGGGCCCAGCCGCTCCGCGGCATGTGGGATCTTCCCGGACCGGGGCACGAACCCGTGTCCCCTGCATCGGCAGGCGGACTCTCAACCACTGCGCCACCAGGGAAGCCCGGCTATGCTTCTTTTACTGAGAGATATTTCAGAAATAAGACAAAAAATACCATGCAAATCTCAGAAATATTCATAGCTTATGGGGTAAATTATTCCTGGGCTCTTGTATGATTTGTTGACTGATGAGGTAACTGTGACAAGCATACATTAACTCACATCCTTAATTTTTGAAAATCAACAGAGAAACCAGGAAGCTAAGATGATTTAAATCCCTTTACACAATGAAAAAAAAAAGCTTTTATTCTTCTTGTGTTCTATGTCTTATGATACAAATGCTCCAAATAATTTCCTGGATAATGTTTATCTGTGCATGAGTCTATATAATAACTTTAATAAATTTCTAAGGACTGAGCCCCAAGCCAATGGAAGGCAAGTTGTAATGCAGGGTCCACACTGACAGCTCATCAGGACAGGCCAAGTTCCGTTTTCTGCTTGGATGTCATCGTTCTGTGACTATGAAAGCATAAAACTGGAGACTGTTCCAGAAGGTCATAGTCGCTACAACTTGCTCAAACAGAAATAAAACAGCTTTTCATGCTTATTGATCTTGGACTTTTTGCCATTTTTATGCTCTGTTGACCTGAAGCTCGGTAAGGATGTGTTTTGTAAAAGGAGCTGAAACTTTTCTTTCTCAGTAGATGAGACATTTCACATTTTGGCTGCGTGCGAAAAAACAACTTCTTTTTTTTTTTTTTTTTTTCCCAAAAGCATTCTCTCTGTGACTTTAAGAGTTGATCTTTAAGTAACACATGTGGTATTAGTTTTTCTATTTTACAATAATCACATTATTGCAGACATTTTAATAGCTGTAGAGGTTGCTATGTTTTAACATGATTCATGGTCCTTGACAGCACTGTGTCTGAAAATCCCTCAGGAATGCAAAATACAAAACTCCACACACGTTCAAATTTTACTGCCTGCAGCTAAAAGAAGGGAAAGAACTTAAAACTGTTGAAACCCTTCAACTTTAAAAGCATTAATAGATGATCCCAGGGGATTAAATCTAAATCTTAATGTGTAAAAATCAAGTTAATAACCAGAGAGATTAATATGGCTGCATTTGATTATTGTGATAATGCAAACAATTAGTACTGTTAAAGTGAGATGTATTAGTCTCCTCCTAGCCCCTCAAACAGCAAGGCACTGGAAACAAATGGAAATAACATTTTTTTTTTTTTTTTTTTTTTTTTTTTTTTTGCGGTACGCGGGCCTCTCACTGTTGTGGCCTCTCCCGTTGTGGAGCACAGGCTCCGGGCGCGCAGGCTCAGCGGCCATGGCTCACGGGCCCAGCCGCTCCGTGGCATGTGGGATCCTCCCGGACCGGGGCGTGAACCCGTATCCCCTGCATCGGCAGGTGGACCCTCAACCACCACGCCACCAGGGAAGCCCAGAAATAAAACATTTTACTTGCAGGTTTTCTGTTGGGTTTATGTGGTTTTTTCTTTTCTTTTCTTTTCTTTTCTTTTGTCTTTCCTTCACAGTAGCTGACTCATTTTTGAAATTTTATTTCAGACTAGAACCATCAAATCTTTTCATTTTGAAACTATAATTTCTATAAAATAGAAAGATTTGGCAATCATCAAACATCATCAATTTCATACTGTCAGAAAATTATTCATGATCACTTCCTTAATATCAGTTACTTTCTAAATCTTCAAGATAAATGAAAACAGAAGGCTGTTTTTGGGGGGGAGGGGGCAGTTTGAGGAGGAGGGGATGGGAACAAGGGAAAGGTACCATGTGAGGTATATAACATTTAGTTTTAAATTCTTAAGGTTTTTCAGGAGGTGATAATCAGCACCTTTATAATTGTTTCAGCTCCACATGGCATTTTTCTTGAAGGTGGTTTCCTGAGAAAAGGGGGCACCAGGTGTACCTGCCTGAGAGTACAGTATGTCCTCTCATCAGATAGGTTCCTACCCTTTCCTTCCTTCATCTTGTACCAGAAAGAAAAATGGGCTGTGGGTTGGTGGGCAGTGGGAAAGAAATGACTGTAAACAAAGGAGTCAGCTTAAAAGGAGTAAGTCTGGCCATGTGAATAAATGGATCAGATGCTATGCCAACAATTAACTGATGCTAGAAAGATATCTGCCCTTCAACTGAAATTGAAGGAAAGAAATATAAGCCTTATTTTGAAATGCCAGACAACTATAAAACCTTGTGAAGCCTCAGCAATAAGCAGGCATTGTAGTAAGTAGAAGTCCATCTAAAACAGAACCATATGTGTATATAAACATATAAATATGTTCTGGGGGGAAGCTGGGTATTTTTCAGATCCTCAAAAATTTTAAATATTATTTTGCTATTTAAAGGTGAAATTAAGGTAAAATGAGTGAAGAGTTAAGAGGATGTATTTTGAAGTAAATGAAAACAAAGGCAATGTCGAGAATGGACATTTTAGTGATTTATTTGGGGGAGGGGGCTCAGACATGTTCTGGCCTATGTCACTTGAAACCTTTTATTTCGCTTCTCAGTTCAGATCTGCGTTGTGCATCATATGCATGTCCCATTCGTTATTTTTGTTTAAGCAGCGTCTGCAGGGAATTCCAAGGGACCATTTAATAAACTGCAGCAACAATGGAATATTTGTTCACTTTTCTTCAGCAAAGTATCTGAGAAAAGTGTGTTCAGAGGTAGGGAGTGGGTAGTTGTCAGTAGGTGCTGCTCCCTGAGGCTGGCAGCCTTGTGACAGTTACTAATATCAGCAGATTTAATGTGTTTAGTCTAGTTGTAGGGTTTATGATGTGTTTTTGATTTCCTGCTTCAGAAATGCATTTTGACTAGAAAACAGTGAGGCATACAATTCTTCTTCTTACCATACCACAGCCAGGAAACTGTTACCTTTGTACCCAATTTATATTACATAATAAGTTACCTGCATGCAATCTAAGATTCTTACTCTTTGGTTATTCAATCAGTGTGTGAACACGAGCAAAAGATGATGAGTGAGGCATGCGCGCTTAGCAGATGCCCGTCCCTACACCTAGGCTGTGTTCGGATTCACAAAGTGCATTTTCCTTTTATGTCTCATTGATGCTCCAGTTTGTCTTTATTCTCTAGGGATGGGGAAATTGTCTCATTGTCTTTTAAAATCTTTAACACTCTCTCTTGCTTTAGAACCAATTTGGAAAAGAATATACAAACCACTGGCAAAACCTGAACAGAGTACTTTTCTCTTCATGTTCCCCTATACAGCAGTGAGTGGTTTATGCAGCTTTCTTTTCCTTGCAAGTCTAAAAGATTTTGTCCCTTTTCTTTAATATCAATTTAAAGACTTCAAAGAGGCAAGAAAAAAACCCTTCCATTGGGCTCTTGCACTCTTCAGGGCTTTTAGTTTTGTCTTAACTTTGGCTTATTTTTCTGTTTCATGCTTTGTGATAGTCAAATTCCATTTTTAACATGGAGTTTTACTTTATGGTGCATTATGTTAGGAAAACTTGGGATGCAGAATGGAATTACTATTATTTTGAAGTTTAGAAATCAGATTTATTCTAACCCAAGTTGTTTAGCAACCATACATGGATAATCATACTTATTCTTAATTTGATGATGGAAAAATAAATTGAAGAGAGATTTGTAAAAATAATTTTGCCAGGATGTATGTATACTTTTTTGGGGGGGGGTACGCAAGCCTCTCACTGTTGTGGCCTCTCCCGTTGCGGACGGAGCACAGGCTCCAGACACGCAGGCTCAGCGGCCATGGCTCACGGGGCCAGCCGCTCCGCGGCATGTGGGGTCTTCCCGGACCAGGGCACGAACCCATGTCCCCTGCATCGGCAGGCGGACTCTCAACCACTGCGCCACCAGGGAAGCCCCTACTTTTTTGTTTTTAAATTTTGTTTTAGTCTCAAAAGATTTTATTAATATACTTATGTCCCCTTTTCATTCATCAGTATGTAAGTAAACAGAAATCGCAGAAAATATGTTGGAAAAGTGGTTAATGCACATGAGAGAAAAGTTTGCCTCTTCCACTCAAGAACATCCCCTTAACACTAGTTAACACTCACAAATCTATATGGATATAGAATAATTACATATTTTTAAAGCAAAGACAACTTTTTTAAATTTAGAAACTGTAAGAAAATTTTATAGAAAGAGTGGAAAATGGGGGAAAAACCTCACAAAATCACTGCAATTCAGGAACAACTGCCATCACTTTTTATGTATTTCCTTTGTTCTACGGGAAAGAGCATTAGACTTTTCACGTTAAAAGCATATTTTATATTTTGTTATTCCAGAGTTCAAAAAGAAGAGATCTTGTTTCTTTAAAGCAGAGGTCTAAAATCAAGCATGCCCGAAGGGGAACTGGGGGCACAATCGGGTCTGTCTCTCAGTCACCAGGTCAGTGGGCTGCTGGGATGCACCCATCTTTCCAGGCACAAGAGGATTTCCCGCTGTTTTTCCAGGAGTGACCTAGAAGGAGGTTAATGATTCCAAAGAAGGACTTTCCCCTCAGGGAAAATTTAATCTTGTGACCTTTTTCTCTATCTGTCCATTTCTTTTAAGTCATAGACTCCCTTCATTTAACTTACATCAAGCTGTTTCATTTTCTTCAAAAACATGGTTGAAGTGACTTCTTTGCTTTCACTTAACCCTTGAACTGGGTGCATTTCAAAACGAAATTGCTGTGCAGTGGACAGGCTTAAAGTTCTCCTTGCCAATCTTTATATTTCTTTCAAAAAAATCACCAATCACTGTGATAGAGGAGTCCCCAAACAAAGGCTATTTGCATTACTCTTATAATATTCTTTCCTAGTGTCTGCACTCAGAGGCAAAAGATTCAGAATAAAGCACTGCTTGGTTAATTGATAAGTTCTTTTAAAATATTGCTTGGGATTTGTGTCTATGTGTGACAGCTGGATTCATCGGTGTGCTCAGAGTGAGAAGATCATCGACAAGGAAATTTTTAGGAAGAAATATGTAAAAGGTGACAACAGTCTCTTCAGAGAAAATCTAAGATTATGAAAAAATATCAGCTTTATCTAGCCAGTTTCGGTTTTTTACCCCTACCTGAAGTATGCAGACTTAGTGGATCATATTCAGTGTCAGAATACAGTAAAATAAAACTATAATTATTTTATTATTCTCATGGGTTCAGACTCACGGGTGCAATGAGTTCTTGAGGGTAAAGTGAAAACAGAAACTGCCTTGTGCTCAAAGTTGTTAGTATTTTAAAAACAACTTTTTATTCTGCAACAGACCCAGGACATTTTCTACATGATCGTATTACTCAGTTTTACTGCCAACAGAAATTAAAATGAATATTTCTTAATTTTTAGCATTATAATGTTCCATTTTGGCAACACAGTAAATTTTTATTTCTGCAAATGTATAATGCAACCTATGCACAGATTCTCTAGTATTTAAGGTACTATATTGCCCAGAGAATTCTATTTTTCCCCCTTGGGGTAAACACCATTCAGAGGCAGCTGAAGATAGAACAAACTACCAAGAAAGCTCCAGCCTCTCAGTGAGTGGATTTCTGTAGGCTCACGCCTCATAAGCACAGACTGAGGATGTGCTGTGTTCTTAGCATTCTGCGTAAATGATAGCCAGGACCAGTCTTAGTCCTCAGCCTATCATGAAACTATGAAAACTGTTATCATCATGGGACAATTAAAGGCCAATTATATGTGCATTGTTGTAGTACTGACTATGAGTACAGCAACAAGAAACAACAATAGCAAATAAACAATATAATTTTACAAAGTGTTTTTACATATACCATTATAATTTCTGCAAGTTATTTGGGGCTTCAATTTCTTGAGAATAATACCTTTTCCACCTTACAGGGTTGTTGAGGAAATCTGATCATATGGAAATATCCTATGCCAGGCACTGTGCTGACTGCTTTACCGGTCAGGAAACTGAAACCCAGAAATTTTATATAATTTGCTTAGGGTAAGTGAAGTAATTAAGTGGCAAAGCTAAGATTGTTTTACCTTCTTCTATCCTTGTCCAGTATGTGACATGGGTCAAATTAGCAAGTCCGAGGCCAAGCTCACTGTCTCTTTGTCAACACCTGTTCTGCCTTTGCTCCGTCCTAATTTGGTTGATGACATTTCTATTCCCTGATTTACCCAAGCCAGAGATCTGGGAGTCCTCATTTCTTCCTTCATTTCTCATCTAACCAATCACCAAGGCTTAGGTTCAATCTACCGATCACCCCTGAATGATCTACAACTCTTATCCCTACTGGCAATGCACATAACTCCAGTTCTGACCCTCACATGCCTGGCTCACTGTGACCGTCCCTAACTGGTCTCTGCCCTTTCTCTTGCCCCCTCCCCTATTCCCCACCATAGTGATCTTTTCTGAACCTATTATCCCTCTGCTTAAAACCTTCAGGGCTCCGGGCTCCAGCCCCTGTCTTGCCTCCCAGTACAGTTACAGTTACACTACCCTCCCTTCACACTTTTCACCCTAGCAGTTCCAGGCTATTTCCAGTTCTCTGTTTGATCACATTTCCATCCTTTGTGTATTGTCTCTCCTCTGTTTGGAAGGCCAGGCCTTCCACATTATCTGGCAAGCAAACTTCGGGCCATCCTTTATTTTTTATTTATTTTTTTTTTGCGGTACGCGGGCCTCTCACTGTTGTGGCCTCTCCCGTTGTGGAGCACAGGCTCTGGATGCGCAGGCTCAGCGGCCATGGCTCATGGGCCCAGCCGCTCTGCGGCATGTGGGATCTTCCCGGACCGGGGCACGAACCCGTGTCCCCTGAATCGGCAGGCAGGCGGACTCTCAACCACTGCGCCACAAGGGAAGCCCCGGGCCATCTTTTAAACTTGGGTTCTTTCTCTTCTCTAAATGGTGTAAATCATTCCATTCTCTATGCTTCTTAAGGATGTAGCACATTCACCTCCTTTGCACTCATCATGCTGTAGTGAAATTACTAATTTATGTGCCTGCCTCCTCCCCAAAACTATGAACTCCTTGAGGGAAAGGATTTTTATTTCCTCGTGATTTTACACAGTGTTTGCCACATAATAAGCCCTCTATAAAATGTTTTTTGAATTCCAAGGAGTGGGTGGTCATCAGGGCTGAATGTCATAGATCAGTCAAGGAAGGAGAAGGCAGAGAAAAACTGATGATTCTGGAAAGATAGGGGTCATTGATAACCTCCCAAGGACAGAGTCCTAGAGAGGTAGTCATGGGCATGAGATAGAAATGTATCATCAGAATTCTGGAATATAAGCTTAAGATCATGCAGATCTTAACTTTGAAATATTAAATTATTTTAAAATGGTGAATTATTTTTAATCCATAGTTGTCTATTAGAACTCTTCTTTAAAAGATATACATTTAAGGGGACTTCCTTTGTGGCGCAGTGGTTAAGAATCCACCTGCCAATGCAGGGGACACGGGTTTGAGCCCTGGTCAGGGAAGATCCCACATGCCGCGGAGCAACTAAGCCCGTGAGCCACAACTACTGAGCCTGCGCTCTAGAGCCCATGAGCCACAACTACTGAAGCCTGAGCATTGAGAGTCCATGCTCCACAACAAGAGAGGCCTCTACATTGAGAAGCCTGCGCACCACAACGAAGAGTAGCCGCTGCTCGCCGCAACTAGAGAAAGCCTGCACACAGCAAAGAAGACCCAGTGCAGCCAAAAATATATAAATAGATAGATAGATTAATTAATTAATTAATTTTAAAAAAAGATATACATTTAAGTCTGTAATCTAGGAGTGCAAGTTGCTTTAAACAATTTTTTTGGTCATAACACTGTAGATTCAGTTTCAAAGTGTGCTCCTACTTCCAGTTTTCCAAAGTTGATAAACTCTCCGTTTATTCACCTCTCTCTCCCTCTCAATCTCTCTCTATCTTAATATATATGTATATATTTCACCATATATCTATACTTTACAGTTTTATAAAATTTTATCAGGTGACCAGTTGCCTAGCACTTAGACCATTGTAGACTGCTGAAGAATATAAATAATTTTAACCATTTGCAGAAACACTGGGCCAACCTTACAGTTTTTCAGACTGGCCCTGGAGAGTGCTGGCTCTAATCCAGCTGGCACTCTCCTCCCCAAGGAGGGGGCCGAGGCCAGGGGGCTGTGTCTACCAAAGAGGACCCCCCCTTCTCCCATCTAATTCACATCAAGGCAGATGGGCTAATGCTGCCTTGCAGAAACCCCTCCATCATTATTTTATTTGCCTTTCCCCTGACCTGTCTCTGCTATGTTAGGTTTTTATTAAAGTGGAGTAACCGGAATTACAGCAATACTTCAGCCATAGACACCCTATGATTTCATATAAGGGTTTGCTGATATTTTCTAGTATTTTGTTGACTTATTGGGTGAAGCCACACAAAACATACTTGTGTCTCACTAACTACATTTCAAGTGCTTAATAGCCACATGTAACTACTGGCTACCGCATTGGGCTGCTTAGAGAACTTTTCCATTATTGCAGAAAGTTTCCCTGGACAGGTGCTATTCTAGAGGGAGGAGACCAACAATAACAAACAAACAAATAAATGAACAAGGTAACTTCAGGTAGTGGCAAGTACAATGAAGAAAGCAGAACAGAAGTGATGGAGTGGAGGGTCAGTGCAGAGGATACTGAATGCTAGCAAGGAGCAACCAGGCAAAGCTCTGGGGGCTGATTCTTCCAGGCAGAGAGCACAGTAAGTGCAAAGGCCCTGGGGTGAGAAGGAGCTTGGCATGTTTGAGAAATGAAAAGGTCAGTGTGGCGTGGGCTCAGGGGGGTGAGGGGCGGGGGGAAGGCAGGAAGTCAGAGAGGTGCAGGGGCCATTTCCTGCAGGGCCATACATGCTGTGGTAAGATGCCTGGATTTTGGTCTAATTGCAATGGGAAAGCAGTGGAGAATTTTAAACAAGAAGTGACATGACCCGAATTGTATTTTTGAAAGACTGCTCTGGCCATTTGAAGCAGATTTTATAAAGGTGAAGTTCTCGGACTGGAGAGATAAAGGGATAAATATAAAAATGTTATTATGATAAAGGCATCTATGTATATATTTTAAGTTGTACATTCATTAGTGCTATATTTATATGCTATCCTCAAATCGTTTCTAAAAACAAAAACTTTGTGGGGACCTGTCTAAAGAGATGAATACAGATTCTGTCTAAGAAAGAAGAGCAGGGCTAAAGTTAAGGGGGCGTGGATTTCTGTCTTATAGGAGACCCTTTCTCTCCTGCTCTCTATGGGGGTCAGTGGAGCAGCAAGAAGGTGGGCAGGGTGCCAGCAAGTGGATGAATGATGGAACATGGGGACCTCAGCCCAGGCAGAAGATCAGGATCATTCTGGAGGAGGCTGGGAAAGTTTTAAACATGGCATTGGCAAAACAACCAGGGGGCAAATCATAAGGCATCACAGAAAGAGAGGACCAAGTCCTCTCTAAGTGTGGAAAACTGGTAGTAGAGAAGTTTAATATCTGAGAGAGAAAACGCAAGAAAGGGCAACTTGCTGGAATGTGTATTCATTCCCTAGGTCTGCAAAGGTACCAAAATTTAAAAAAAAAGTTAGCAAAGAAAAAATATATCCCATGTCAAGTTTCTGATATGAGGAGTACTGAATGATTCATCAACAATATGGAAACACTAAAAATGGCCCCAGTTGGAAGTATGTTATACACATCTTTTGAAAAATAATTGGAAATGACTCTTCCATTAACTAACTCCATGACTTGGAGTAAATCCCTTACCATCTGAGATTTTCTTTCTGTATCAGTGAGTAAGAGGCATAAGGTCAGTTCTCATGCCTCTAGAACTCTCTCAGGTATAAAATGATAGTTGATTTATTAAAATTCTAGAAAGTCTGGGTGAGTGTGTGTGTGTGTGTGCGTGCGTTTTAGAAGTGGACCACTTTTCCAAAAGTTTCTTTTGGAAGAACAATATAGAAAGTAAGAAAAGAAAGATAGAACTTGAGACCAAATTTTGTACTGCTAGCTTTAATTAAGTCAAGGGAAATAAACATTTATTTGGAAACAGTAGCTGGAGAAGAGAGATTTGTCTGGCTAAGGAGATACTGTGCTGTTAGGTATACTGAGAAACATAAATGCGAGAAAGAAAAGAATGGAATAACCCATTTATCTGGAAGCACTGCAGGTTCTGAGGTTGGCCACACATGTACTATGTATTAATATATTAACCTAAGAAGAATTTAAATTTGGAAAAGCTCATGATTAGGGGTTTCAAGTACACAGAATAAGAGTAAAACGGCAAAAAGAATAAGCTGCATAGTATTTGCTTCTTATAAACGACGCACTTTCATGCCACCAGCCCATGTGATTGCTTTGTGCTCCTTCCTCTGGGCTGATACAGCCCTGTGCCCAGGTACCAGCAGTCACAAACACAACACGGGCTGATTCTCAGCCCTCATGCATCCTCTAGTGAACAGCCCACAAAATCTTTGACTTTACTCAGCTACGTGCCTGAAATAATGTTCCCCATTTCTGTCTGGAAAAGCCCTACTGACCCTTCTTGAACCCAGGTGAATGTTCCCTCTTCTGTGACGCCTGCTTCAATCTTCTCAAGCAGGATCAGTCTCTCCACATTGTACTAAATTTTTGTTTTTTAAAGTTTTCCTTCTTTGCTGGGTCTTGAACTCCTTGGTGCAGAATTTCAGTTTGTTCTTTTTCGCCTCCTTGGCACCTCATGCAGTTATAGTCACAGAATAAATATGTAAATAATTAAGTGTTGAATGGATGGCTAAAATTATAGTTGATAGAAAGCAAAATAGGCAGAAAAGAGTAAAAAGAAAAACAATCTTAGAGAGTTCTTCAATTAAGATAGAGGTGCAAATATGAGGTTCAATAGAAGACTCAGAGAAAGAACTTTTAAGATGGTTTTGGGCAGAAAGAATAAAGCAGATCCAAAGAGAGAGAGAATGTGAAGAAGGAAAGAAAAATGGAGAAACCAGCATCTTGAAAGGTAGAGATATTTGGAACACAAACAAAGATGGGGCTTAGAAGGAGGAACTCAGAAAAAATCCCAGAAAACAAGCAAAGGGGGTCATTAGTGGGATGTTCTGTCTCCACCACAAGGTTGGAAAAATATGAGAAACAAGAAAGAAGTGAGGCCCAGGAAAATTTCAAGTGATAAATAAAGAAAAAATATAGATTTTGAGGGTTAGGATTAGTTGGTGAGTTTTTGTAGGGGCTGAAAATAAATAATTAAAGAATATAAGTAAGAGCAGAGAAAATTAATATTCACAATAGTTAGTTCCACAAGTATAGAGGTACCATTTATAAAACTTCATAGGAGGAAAAGCTCAAATGACTCTTGGAAAACACATGTGACAGAAAGGGAAGTGCTATCCATTGGCTTTACAGTGGGTACCAGGTCTAGCACTAGGTGCTTTGTACATTTATTTCTTTAGACTAAAAGCATTAGTCTAGGCCTTTTCATACCTGAGAAAAGAAAACATATAAACATGCTCTTTTACTTCTTCACACATCTGACTAGAAAATGCACTATAATAGATGTCAAGTCGGGGGCAAGAAAGGAACCGGGGTTAGCATTTATGCATGGACTATTATTTTAGAGGATTTGTGCTAAAAGGGAATCCATATGGTAAGAAAGTTTAAAAAGAAAAACAAAATTACCTAAAAGTTAATACTAAAGCTTCTAAGGAAAGAGCTGTTCCTCTAATGGTGGGGGTTTCCTACTGAGTTTGGAAAGAATTAGTTTGTTCGATGGCATGACCATTTGTCATTTTTTGGCCCCCATCATCTGATTCCCTCCCTCTTTGGGGAAATACCACTTTGGTGATCCTGGAGAGAGGTAGGAACTCATCTCCATCTACCAACAGGTGGGCAGACAGTCCTTTCCGCTGTGCACTGGCAGGGGGCACAGCTCAGCCAACCGATACCCTGCTCTGAACTTGAGGTCTTTAGGAAAGGACATAAAAAGGCACAGTGGCAGCAGTGGAATCCAAAGTCCAGCAGGGCTCAAGTACCTTGCAATATGTCCTGACCAATGTCCCCAAGGGCTTTGAACAATTTTAGCCTCTCCTGGTGCTTGTGCCTTCTCTAAACATCCTTCTCTAGCCTGCCTCAGGTCTCTGAGCTACCTGTTACCCTTTCAATAGATTGCTTTCTTGCTTAAGTTTGCCTAAATTAGTTACCAAGAAACCTGCCATAGACTGAATGTTTGTGTTCTCCCGACCCCAAATTCGTATGTTAAATCTTAATGCCCAAAGTGATGGTATTTGGAGGTGGGGCCTTTGGGAGGTGATTAGGTCATGATGGTGGCTCCCTCATGAGTGAGATTAGTGCCCTTATAAAAGAGGCCCCAGGGAGATCTCTAGCCCTTTAACCATGTGAGGACACAGCAAGAAGATGGCTATCTGTGTACTAGGAAGCAGCCCTCACTGGACACTGTATCTGCCTGCACCCTGATTTTAGACTTCCAGCCTCCAGAACTGTGAGAAATAAGTTTCTGTTGTTTTTAAGTCACCCAGTCTATGGTATTCTGTTACAGAAGCCTGAACAGACTAAGACAGGACTCAACTGATACAGCAACTTACTGGCAGTAGTGATTTAAAAAGTTTTAGAGAAATGGGAAGTTCTCATTAGATCATTTATTCAATAAATATTTTTTGAGCAAGTATTATGGTTCAGGCATTATTATATTATACTAATATTATATTAATTATGTTATATTAGGGTCCTGAGGAAATAGAGCTGACTACTTCATTAGAACACTGTCACCACTTATACAGGCTAATGAAAGAGTCAGATTTATAAGCCATCTTTATAATACCATGTATATTAGTTATCTCTTGATGTGTAACAAATTACCCCCAAACTGAGTGACATAAATAGCAAACATTTATTATCTCACACTTTGTGTGAGTCAGGATCTGAGAGCAGCTTAGCTGGGTCTTCTGGCTATGGGTTTCTCACAAGGTTGCAAGGAAGTCTCAGCTAAAGGCTTGACTGGAGAATAAGCCATTTCCAAGCTCACTCACACGGTTTTTGGCAGTGTTCAGTTTCTCATGGGCTATTTGCCTGAGGGCCCCAGTTTCTTGCTGACTGTTGGTCAGAGGCTTCCCTTATTTTCTTGTTGTGTGAGCCTCTGCATAGAGCAGTTCACAATATGGCAGATGGCTTCTCTTAGACTGAGCAAGCAAGAAAAGCCAGAGAGAGGGGCAATTTTTGTTCACTAAACTCAGAAGTAGCATCCCATCATTTTTGCCATATTGTATTTGTTCAAAGCCACTCAGTAGGTGCAGCTTACACTCAGGGGTTGGGATGCCAACTATGAATAGCAAAGGCAGGGTCCCCGGGAGCTATTTTGGAAGCTGCCCACCACACCATGATAAACATGCACCACTTCCATGGGTACTTCAGGCACATGGAGGCTAATGGTGGAGATCCAGCTAAGGGCAGGAAGCAGGAAAAAGGGGGTAAGGAATCAAGGAAGGATTTCAGGAAAAAGTAAAACTTTAATGGAGTCCATGCAAAATGGGTTCCTGAAAACGTTCCTTAAGAATAAACAGAGAAGGATGCAAGAAATTCGAACCCCTTAAGCCAACAGGTTACATCCTGTCAAATCTTCTGCCAGAATTTACACTGCCAGATTGCAAGTAATGTGCGTTAATAGCTGACACAACACTCAGCCTACAATAAACAGGAGATAGGGGAAAGGTACTTACTATATTCACCAGAAGGGAGATAAGTATAGAGTTTCTAGGGAATACCCAGGGGAAGGTAGTCCCCATAACAGGGCATGATTCAGTGTTAAACCATGAAAGTACAGGGTTTAACATCCAAATGCATGAGATGGAGATTAAGAAATGTGATTGGAGGAACTGGCCAATTTGAAGGCAGGTAAAAATCATTAAAGAAGAAAGATAAGATTGATGATGTAGGCATGTTTCTGTACCAGCAATATAAATCCATCTGGAAAACCACACGGTGAACTGAAAGAGAGTCCATATATCTAGTCAGTAAGAAAGAGGAAATAATCTCACAAGAACTCAGTTCATATGCAGTTGATGCATCAGAGGAGAAGGTAGATTGAGACTTCTAACTATAATGAATATTTGTAGAGGGTTAGAGTACAGAGTCAATAGAAAATAAATGCAGAAGCATGCTGGTAAGAAAGAAGAAAAAACTGGGGAAATTAGGCAAGGAGTCCCCTTTAAGATCCTAAGGGTATGTTTGGGAGAAAGAATCATTCAAGACAAAATTAAGAAGAGAGACTAGAGGAAGGCAAGCAGAAAGTAAAAACCTGGGAAATATGGGGCGTGGGGTCCCTATGGAACTGATTCTGCCTCATCAAATGTTTTTAATTCCATTTTTTATACATAAGTTATAACTGGCAACCTCTGTTGAGACTCTTTTTATTGTCTTATGGAAAAGGAAGGCCAACGTGATTAAAAGGCAATGTATTCTCTTCCCAGGGAAGGGGAGCTGGGAATGATGAACCCAAGGCTTTTCTTCAGAGCGACATTTTTATGTTACAATTTTAATAAAAAATACAGAAAAGGAGGAAGAAGATTGGGAAAAATATTTTAGGCTTCACGTTCCTTGCTTTGAATGATATCAGGAGGGTTCAGTGCCCTTTAAAAGGAAAAGAAAAGTTATCTCTTAGAAAAGGGCATATATGAAAACAACAAAATAACAATACAAAAATTTTCATGTGGGGTATAAAGTGGAGGGATTTGAATACCCCAACTGGATAATACTATATAGATAACCTAAGAGAAAACTGTTTAAATAATGTAAACTTTGAATGTTATAGGAAAAAATGACATGAAGTAAAAATTGATGTATTTTGCAAATATATGGAGTTTCTAGGGTTTGCACTGGTCTGATAATATCAGTCAAAAAGAACAAATGTGGGTTTGGAAACCCACTGGCCAAAGGAAATAAGATATCTTTTTTAAAGGAAGGGACAATCCATGAATAAGGACCAAAGAACTATATATAAAAAGATTGAAAACTCTGATAGGAACTGTATGGTTAGGATTTTTCCTTTGAAAGAATATTGACACTCACCCACTATGAATTGAGACTGTGAGGGTGCCAGTGTTGAGGGTCAAATAACGTCAGTAGCATATGTCTACATAGTGTCAAAGGTGAGACAAAGAATGATAACTCTCTCTTTCATATTGGTATCCACTTACTTCTCCATTTATATTTTTATCAACCTGATGAATTTCCTTGGAAATTACCAAGAATGGAGTTATGACTATGAACACTGAGAGGACCTCATATGGTCTAATAAATAAAAATAGGGAAAAACCGAGGCTAGGAAAAATTATATTCAAAGAAATTTACTTACTTTTGAATTTGGGAATTTTGTATTTATGAGAATGAAGCTACCAAAATTAAAAAGAGTGAATAGCACCTTCAAGATGGCAGAGAAGTAAGATGTGGAGATCACCCTCCTCCCCACAAATACACCAAAACTACATCTACATGTGGAACAACTCTTACAGAACGCCTACTGAACGCTGGCAGAAGACCTCAGACTTCCCAAAAGGCAAGAAACTCCCCACGTACCTGGGTAGGGCAAAAGAAAAAAGAAAAAACGGAGACAAAAGAATAAGGATGGGACCTGCACCTCTGGGAGGGAGCTGTGAAGGAGGAAAAATTTCCACACACTAGGAAGCCCCTTCACTGGTGGAGACGGAGGGTGGATGGGGGGGAAGCTTCAGAGCCACAGAGGAGAGCGCAGCAACAGGGGTGCGGAGGGCAAAGCGGAGAGATTCCCGCACAGAGGATCACTGCCGACCAGCACTCACCAGCGCGACAGGCTTGTCTGCTCACCCGCCGGGGCGGGCGGGGCTGGGAGCTGAGGCTCGGGCTTTGGAGGTCAGACCCCAGGGAGAGGACTGGGGTTGGCAGCGTGAGCACAGCCTGAAGGGGGGCTAGTGCACCATGGCTAGCCGGGAGTGAGTCCGGGAAAAGTCTGGAGCTGCCAAAGAGACAAAATACCATTGTTTCGGGGTGCGCGAGGAGAGGGGATTCAGAGCACCGCCTAAACGAGCTCCAGAGACGGGCGCAAGCCGCGCTATCAGTGTGGAGCCCAAAGACGGGTATGAGACGCTAAGACTGCTGCTGCCGCCACCAAGAAGCCTGTGTGCGAGCGCAGGTAACTATCCACACCTCCCCTCCTGGGAACCTGTGCAGCCCGCCACTGCCAGGGTCCCGTGATCCAGGGACAACATCCCCAGGAGAACATACGGCGCACCTCAGGCTGTTGCAACGTCATGTCGGCCTCTGCCACTGCAGGCTCACCCGGCATCCGTATGCCTCCCTCCCCCCGGCCTGAGTGAGCCAGAGCCCCATAGTCAGCTGCTCCTTTAACCCCATCCTGTCTGGGTGGGGAAGAGACACCGTCAGGCAACTTACACGTAGAGGTGGGGCCAAATCCAAAGCTGAACCCCAGGAGCTGTGCGAACAAAGAAGAGAAAGGGGAATCTCTCCCAGCAGCCTCAGGAGCAGCAGATTAAATCTCCACAATCAACTTGATGTACCCTGCATCTGTGGAATACCTGAAGACAATGAATCATCCCAAAATTGAGGCGGTGGACTTTGGGAGCAACTGTAGACTTGGGGTTTGCTTTCTGCATCTAATTCGTTTCTGTTTTTTTTTTTTTTTTCTTTTATGGTACGCGGGCCTCTCACTGTTGTGGCCTCTCCCGTTGTGGAGCACAGGCTCCGGACGTGCAGGCTCAGCGGCCATGGCTCATGGGCCCAGCCACTCCGCGGCCGTGGCTCATGGGCCCAGCCACTCCACGGCATGTGGAATCTTCCCGGACAGGGGCATGAACCCGTGTCCCCTGCATCGGCAGGCAGACTCTCAACCATTGCACCACCAGGGAAGCCCATTGTTTCTGGTTTTATGTTTATCTTAGTTTAGCATTTAGACCTTATTATCATTGGTAGATTTGTTTATTGATTTGGTTGCTCTCTTCCTTTTTTCTTTTAATATATATATATATATATATATGTATTTTTCCCTTTTTCTCTTTTTGTGAGAGTGTAGGTGTATGCCTCTGTGTGATTTTGTCTGTATAGCTTTGCTTTTGCCATTTGTCCTAGGGTTCTGACTGTCCTTTTTTTTTTTTTTTTGTATAGCTTTTAGCGCTTGTTATCATTGGTGGATTTGGTTTTTGGTTTGGTTGTTCTCTTCTTTCTTTCTCTCTGTTTTTAATTACTGTTTTATTTTTAATAATTTTTTTCTATTTTAATAACTTTATTTCATTTTATTTTATTTATTTTTTCTTTCTTTCTTTTTTTTTCCTCCCTTTTCTTCTGAGCCATGTGGCTGACAGGGTCTTGGTGCTCTGGCCAGGTGTCAGGCCTGAGCCGCTGAAGTGGGAAAGTCAAGTTCAGGACATTGGTCCACCAGAGACCTCCTGGCCTCTCGTAATATCAATCAGCGAGAGCTCTCCCAGAGTTCTCCGTCTCAACGCTAAGACCCAGCTCCATTCAACAACCAGCAAGCTACACTGCTGGCCACCCCATGGCAAACAACTAGCAAGACAGGAACACAACCCCACCTGTTAGCAGAGTGGCTGCCAAAAATCATAATAAGTTCACAGACACCCCAAAACACACCACCGAATCCTGCCACCAAGAAAGACTAGATCCAACCTTGTCCAGCAGAACACAGGCACCAGTCCCCTCCACCAGGAAGCCTACACAACCCACTGAACCAACTTAACCCACTGGGGGCAGACACCAAAAACAACAGGAACTACGGCCCTGCAGCCTGTGAAAAGGAGACCCCAAACACAGTAAGTTAAGCTAAATGAGAAGACAGAGAAACACACAGCAGATGAAGGAGCAAGATGAAAACCCACCAGACCAAACAAACGAAGAGGAAACAGGAAGTCTACCTGAAAAATAATTCAGAGTAATGATAGTAAAGATGATCCAAAATTGTGCAAATAGAATGGAGAAAATACAAGAAACATTTAACAAGCACGTAGAAGCACTAAAGAGCAAACAAACAATGATGAACAGAACAATAAATGAAATTAAAAATTCGCTACAAGGAATCAATAGCAGAATAAGTGAGGCAGAAAAACGGATAAGTGACCTGGAATATAAAATAGTAGAAATAACTACCACAGAGCAGAATAAAGAAAAACGAATGAAGAGAATTGATGACAGTCTCAGAAGCCTCTAGGCCAACATTAAAAGCACCAACATTCGAATTACAGGGGTCCCAGAAGAAGAAGAGAAAAACAAAGGGACTGAGAAAATATTAGAAGAGATTATAGTTGAAAACTTCCCTAATATGGGAAAGGAAATAGTTAATCAAGTCCAGGAAGCACAGAGAGTCCCATACAGGATAAATCGAAGGAGAAACTTGCCAAGACACATATTAATCAAACTATCAAAAATTAAAAACAAAGAAAAAATATTAAAAGCAGCAAAGAAAAAGTAACAAATAACATACAAGGGAATCCCCGTAAGGTTAACAGATGATTTCTCAGCAGAAACGCTGCAAGCCAGAAGGGTGTGGCAGGACATATTTAAAGTGATGAAAGGGAAAAACCTATAACCAAGATTACTCTATCCAGCAAGGATCTCATTCAGATTTGATGGAAAAATTAAAACCTTTACAGAGAAGCAAAAGCTAAGAGAATTTAGCACCACCAAACCAGCTTTACAACAAATGCTAAAGGAACTTTTCTAGGCAGGAAACACAAGAGAAGGAAAAGACTTACAATAACAAACCCCAAACAATAAAGAAAATGCTAATAGGAACATACATATCGATAACGACCTTAAATGTAAATGGATTAAATGCTCCAGCCAAAAGACATAGACTGGCTGAATGGATACAAAAACAAGACCCTTATATATGCGGTCTACAAGAGACTCACTTCAGACCTAGGGACACATACAGACTGAAAGTGACGGGATGGAAAAAGATATTCCATGCAAATGGAAGCCAAAAGAAAGCTGGAGTAGCAATTCTCATATCAGACAAAATAGACTTTAAAATAAAGACTATTAGAAGAGACAAAGAAGGATACTATATAATGATTAAGGGATCATCCAAGAAGAAGATATAAAAATTGTAAATATTTATGCACCCAACATAGGAGCACCTCAATACATAAGGCAAATGCTAAGAGCCATAAAAGGGGAAATCAACAGTAAGACAATCATAGTAGGGGACTTGAACACACCACTTTCACCAATGAACAGATCATTCAAAATGAAAATAAGGAAACACAAGCTTTAAAGGATACATTAAACAAGATGGACTTAATTGATATTTATAGGACATTCCATCCAAAAACAGCAGATTACACTTTCTTCTTAAGTGCTCATGGAACATTCTCCAGGGTAGGTCATATCTTGGGTCACAAATCAAGCCTTGGTAAATTTAAGAAAATCAAAATCGTATCAAGTATCTTTTCTGACCACAACACTATGAAACTAGATATCAATTACAGGAAAAAAAATCTGTAAAAAATACAAACACATGGAGGCTAAACAGTACACTACTAAATAACCAAGAGATCACTGAAGAAATAAAAGAGGGAATCAAAAAATACCTAGAAACAAATGACAATGAAAACATGGCAACGCGAAACCTTTGGGATGCAGCAAAAGCAATTCTAAGAGGGAAATTTATAGCAATACAATGCTACCTCAGGAAACAAGAAACATCTCAAATAAACAACCTAACCTTACACCTAAAGCAACTAGAGAAAGAAGAACAAAAATCCCCAAAGTTAGGAGAAGGAAAGAAATCATAAAGATCAGATCAGAAATAAATGAAAAAGAAATGAAGGAAACGATAGCAAAGATCAATAAAACTAGAAGTTGGTTCTTTGAGATGATAAACAAAATTGATAAACCATTAGTTAGACTCACTAAGAAGAAAAGGGAGACTACGCAAATCAATAGAATTAGAAATGAAAAAGGAGAAGTAACAACTGCCCTGCAGAAATACAAAGGATCATGAGAGATTACTACAAGCAACTGTATACCATAAAATGGACAACCTGGAAGAAATGGACAAATTCTTAGAAAGCACAAGCTTCTGAGACTGAACCAGGAAGAAATAGAAAATATTAACAGACCAATCACAAGCACTGAAATTGAAACTATGATTAAAAATTTTCCAACAAACGAAAGCCCAGGACCAGATGGCTTCACAGGCGAATTCTATCAAACATTTAGAGAAGAGCTGACACCTATCCTTCTCAAACTCTCCCAAAATATAGCAGAGGGAGGAACACCCCCAAACTCATTCTAGGAGGCCACCATCACCCTGATACCAAAACCAAAGATGCCACAAAAAAAGAAGCCTATTTGCCAATATCACTGATGAACATAGATGCAAAAAAATCCTCAACAAAATACTAGCAAACAGAATCCAACAGCACATTAAAAGTATCATACACCATGATCAAGTGGGGTTTATCCCAGGAATGCTAGGATTTTTCAATATATGCAAATCAATCAACACGATAAACCATATTTAAAAATTGAAGGAGGGGCTTCCCTGGTGGCACAGCCGTTGAGAGTCCGCCTGCTGATGCAGGGGACACGGGTTTGTGCCCTGGTCTGGGAAGATCCCACATGCCGCGGAGTGGCTAGGCCTGTGAGCCATGGCCGCTGAGCCTGTGCATCCGGAGCCTGCGCCCCACAATGGGAGAGGCCACAACAGCGAGAGGCCCATGTACCACAAAAAAAAAAAAAAAAAAAAATTGAAGGAGAAAATCCATATGATCATCTCAATAGATGCAGAAAAATCTTTCGACAAAATTCAACACCCACTGATGATAAAAACCCTTGCGAAAGTAGGCATAGAGGGAACTTACCTCAACATGATAACGGCCATATATGACAAGCCCACAGCGAACATCGTTCTCAATGGTGAAAAATGGAAACCATTTCTTCTAAGATCAGGAACAAGACAAGATTTTCCACTCTCACCACTATTATTCAACATAGTTTTGGAAGTTTTAACCACAGCAATCAGAAAGGAAAAAGAAATAAAAGGAATCCAAATCAGAAAAGAAGAAGTAAAACTGTCACTGTTTGCAGATGACATGATACTAGACATAGAGAATCCTAAAGATGCTACCAGAAAACTACTAGAACTAATTAATGAATTTGGTAAAGTAGCAGGATACAAAATTAATGCACAGAAATCTCTTGCTTTCCTATACACTAATGATGAAAAATCTGAAAGCGAAATTAAGGAAACACTCCTATTTACCACTGCAACAAAAAGAATAAAATACCTAAGAATAAACCTACCTAAGGAGACAAAAGACCTGTGTGCAGAAAACTATAAGATACTGATGAATGAAATTAAAGATGATACAAACAGATGGAGAGATATACTATGTTCTTGGATTGGAAGAATCAACATTGTGAAAATGACTATACTACCCAAAGCAATCTACAGATTCAGTGCAATCCCTATCAAGCTACCAATGGCATTTTTCACAGAACTAGAACAAAAAATTTCACATTTTGTATGGAAACACAAAAGACCTCGAATAGCCAAAGCAATCTTGAGAAAGAAAAATGGAGCTGGAGGAATCAGGCTGCCTGACTTCAGACTACTACAAAGCTACAGTAATCAAGACAGTATGGTACTGGCACAAAAACAGAAATATAGATCAATGGAACAGGATAGAAAGCTCAGAGATAAACCCATGCACATATGGTCACCTTATCTTTGATAAAGGAGGCAAGAATATACAATGGAGAAAAGACAGCCTCTTCAATAAGTGGTGCTGGGAAAACTGGACAACTACATGTAAAAGAATAAAATTAGAACACTCCCTAACACCATACACAAAAACAAACTCAGAATGGATTAAAGAACTAAATGTAAGGCCAGACACTATAAAACTCTTAGAGGAAAACATAGGCGGAACACTCCATGACATAAATCACAGCAAGATCCTTTTTGACACACCTCCTAGAGAAATGGAAATAAAACCAAAAATAAAGAAATGGGACCTAATGAAGCTTAAAAGCTTTTGCACAGCAAAGGAAACCATAAACAAGATGAAAAGACAACCCTCAGAATGGGAGAAAATATTTGCAAATGAAGCAAGTGACAAAGGAATAAGCTCCAAAATATACAAGCAGCTCATGCAGCTCAATATCAAAAAATCAAACAACCCAATCCAAAAATGAGCAGAAGACATAAATAGACATTTCTCCAAAGAAGATATACAGATTGCCAACAAACACATGAAAGGATGCTCAACATCATAATCATTAGAGAAATACAAATCAAAACTACAATGAAGTATCACCTCATACCAGTTAGAATGGGCATCATCAGAAAATCTACAAACAACAAATGCTGGAGAGGGTGTGGAGAAAAGGGAACCCTCTTGTAAACTGATGCAGCCACTATGGAGAACAGTATGCAGTATGCAGGTTCCTCAAAAAACTAAAAATAGAACTACCATATGACCCAGCAATCCCACTAATGGGCATATACCCTGAGAAAACCATAATTCAAAAACAGTCATGTACCACAATGTTTATTGCAGCTCTGTTTACAATAGACAGGACATAGAACCAACCTAAGTGTCCATCGACAGATGAATGGATAAAGAAAATGTAGCACATATATACAATGGAATATTACTCAGCCATAAAAAGAAACAAAATTGAGTTATTTGTAGTGAGGTGGATGGACCTAGAGACTGTCATACAGAGTGAAGTAAGTCAGAAAGAGAAAAACAAATACCGTATGCTAACACATATATATGGAATCTAAAAAAAAAAAAGAAAATTGTTCTGAAGAACCTAGGGGCGGGACAGGAATAATGACGTAGACATAGAGAATGGACTTGAGGACTCACGGAAGGGGAAGAGTAAGCTGGGACGAAGTGAGAGAGTGGCATGGACATATATACACTACCAAATGTAAAACAGATAGCTAGTGGGAAGCAGCCACATAGCACAGGGAGATCAGCTCGGTGCTTTGTGTTCACCTAGAGGGGTAGGATAGGGAGGGTGGGACGTAGATGCAAGAGGGAAGACATATGGGAATACATGTATATGTATAACTGATTCACTTTGTTATACAGCAGAAACTGACACACCATTGTAAGGCAATTATACTCCAATAAAGATGTTAAAAAAATTTAAAATAGTAATATTGGCACTGTAGGCAGACAAGAATGAAGTGTCTATACGCAGTTAAAGCTTGGTTGATATGACATTCTCTCATCAGAATTCTCTATTAATTGATACCTCTGCATGTCTTAAGTATTGTGGTAATGAAGGTTTATAAATATTAATTCAAAGTACCAAAAATTTATGAAGTTCCTTCTGAATCATCAAAGACAGTTTAGGGGCTATTTGGTAAAACTTCACAGATAAGTGAGTTTATTGTATTCAAAATTCTTTGAAAAGTGTTAACCCATATAATACAGAGCATCTATTTCCAACCTGCTGGATAGCAAACAGTTTATTCTATTTAACTCTGAACAATTTCCTAACACATCTGAAAAAAATCCTTACACCTGGGCTTCCCTGGTGGCACAGTCGTTGAGAATCCACCTGCTAGTGCAGGGAACACGTGTTCGAGCGCTGGTCTGGGGAGATCCCACATGCCGCAGAGCAACTAAGTCCGTGCACCACAACTACTGAGCCTGTGCTCTACAGCCTGCAAGCCACAACTACAGAGCCTGCGTGATACAACTACTGAAGCCCGCGCACCTAGAGCCCGTGCTCCACAAGAGAAGCCACCACAATGAGAAGCCCACACGCCGCAATGAAGAGTAGTCCCTGCTTGCCGCAACTAGAGAAAGCCCGCAGGCAGCAACAAAGACCCAACGCAGCAAAATTAATTAATTAATTAATTTAAAAAAATCCTTACACCTAAAAATTCTGTTTTTACGTCATGCCATTAGTGTACAATATATCTCTTACCGTAACATTAAAAAGTCTATAGTATGAGCATCTCCCTTTTTCTGAAATCCCAGCTTTATAAGAACCACTGCTGTATTTTCATAGAATTCTAAAGAAAAAAAATTCTGAAAAATTATTTGAGATCAAATGAGAGTATGGTGTTTGCATTCTTTGAAAATCAGATTCAACAAAGGCATGATATAGATGATCATTTCTTTTAAAGAAGAGGAATTTTGTTCATTTGTTTATTCTCCTGCCATTATATCACAGCAAAGGAGTATCTACATAATTTAAAAAATTAACTTCCAAATAGGGGGTGCTCACAGATGGTTTTTGTTTTTCCTTTGTTATGTATAGCTTCTAACTATTTAATATGAATTTTATTATTTTTATTAACTGTAGTTACCACTAATTGGTATAGGGTTTCTTTTAATTATCTCCAGATTTTAATGACCAATATTTCGGTTTTTGCAAACTTTAGTGTTAACCAGATATTCTGTTATTTTAGTAATAATTAAAATGTAATGATAATTGTTAAATTATGCCAACCAAAGAAATCTATTTGTGCTTATTTGTACAAAAAATTAAATACAAAATTTTGAGGTATAAAACAAATTACATGTTCTATTTCAAATGTGTAAAATTAATTCACTTGTGTGTAATATCTAAAACTTTAAGAATACTTATGCATAGGCATCATTATCTAGATACATATATCATAAAGTTTTATTATACATTTTTTAAATGGAAGAAATATAATTTGCTATTATAAGAAATGTTATCATTCCTTCTTTATTTCATTATATATAAATCTTATAGCTCTGATTACAGTGATTATTTTAGCTTGTGCCAATAAGTTCTATTGACACACTTAGCAATACTTAAAAAGATGGCTTGAATTTTTATCAGTTGTTATCCCTTATGATCTCTTTCAATGGTACATGCTCATTTTTTGTTAGTAGATCACTTACCTATATCCTTAAATTGTTTAGAATTCTCAAATGAATACCATCTGGCTTTTCTAATATGCTGCAATCTGTTTTCTTGAGATGATGCCTCACCTTTTAAAGATATTTTCAAAAGTACCTTTTGTGACTTGCAAATATCATTCTAGTGTCAGCTCTCTCTTTTCTTTTCACATCTTCTATAGTAAAGAAAGGATCTTTCCACAATTTTTATTGTTTTAGTGGATCAACAAGGACCTTTGGGGTGGGTATAAAAGCCTCAGAAAGAAAAGATGACAGTGACAAACACTAAGCTTTAAATGTTTCTATACATGTTGTAATTAAATTTTAAAAATTTCACTGAATTACATTTGTGCAGTACAACGCAAATGATGTATACTGTGTACTTTTAAAACGTTTCTTTCTTGATATTGTTCACCACAAAATAGAAAAGTACTTATGCATGTATATCAGAAATTTTAAAAGGGGATTTTAATGACTCACATTATATGAAAGAAAAAAAGTCAAGTTAATGAGACTTAGTAAAAAAAAGGATTGAAAACAGAATTTATTGTCTATAATGGCAAAATACATCTGCTATATTTGTATATTTAGCACAAACTGTTCCATGTGAAGTTCTTAAATGATTTTGTAGTCAAATATTACTACCCATTTCATAGATTAAGAAAAGAGGTAGGGGTTGATTATGAGTATGTGGGACAGATATCAAGTAACTTATTGAGTGGGAACAGATGATAGTTTCTGTGTGATAAAAACACTCCTCCCCATACGTTATCAGTGACATTTTGCACAAATGTTGATACACATAAATCTGTCTACAAATGCTGATTTAAAAGCCTCTTATATATTGTTCTAACTTTAATATGTTAATATGTTAGTATGTATATATGTGTGTATATAACACATATATATTGTTTTATATATAAAAACATTGATATTTTAAACACATACATACATACACTTATACACTAGATTCAGATAGCTTCTGATGGAACTTCACCCCTTCATATATCTTTAAAAAGGTCCTTCTAAATGATATTCCTTAAAAGAAAGCTTCTGGGAAGCATATTATTCAGGCAGATATAACACTTAGATTTGAAGTAAATTTGTAGTACCTAAAGAAATCTGGAAATAGTCTGTAGAAAAATCTCAAAATGTTAACATGAAATTTTTACAGAGTATGGATAAGTAAGAGAAAGTAAAATAGATGTTAAGGATGGTTATATAAAATCCTGAATAGAGTATTTTCTTTGTAATTGGTTTAGACTCCAGATTGCAACTTTGACACTATGACTTAAAACTTATCAAAGAGATTTATGTTTTGCCACTGCCATTTTAAATTGAAGATTTACTTGTACTGGTACCTAATATGTTTTCTGTAATTAATTCCTTTCAGGTCAGGTTTCATAGACACAGAATTCCTTTAACATTAATCTCTCCTTTAGCAATATCTTTATTGTTGGAATTAGCAGTTGAAAAAAAAAAGCTAATCTTTTTCAAATGAGGTTCTCCGTTCCAGGCATTATTTCTTTCACCAATGCAAGACTTTCTTAAAAGTGCAAAATATTTAAAAAGTGGATGCTATGAAGCCAGTGTAAGAAAAAAAAAAAGCTGGAAGTTAAACAAATCATGCATTAATAAGAAATGGAAAGTTTAATTATATATATGCTTAAGGTCTTAATGAAGGGTCTGAGTAATGGAGGAACTGTTTCATTTTAAATTATTCAGGTTTTCTGTACATAATAACTGAAATTTATAAGCCTTATGTTTGTCTTTTCTATGTATTCATGAAATGTTGCATAGATTACTTGGTGGATAGCACAACTTGATGGATAATGGTGTTCAATAAATTGTTGAATGTATGACATTTTAATTGTAGCTTAATTTCTACTTTTGATTTAAGAATGAGAAGAATACATCTAAAAGTTGAGAGATAAGTAACTGAGCATATAGTGGTTCACTATACCCAAAATAAAGTTTATTATGCAAGAAAAATGTTTACTAATTAGACTTGTTTACATATTTGCAGTTGCTATTTATATTCTCTTTACAAAAGACAGTCTTCCTTCTTTAACATCTGTGTTGCCTTCATAATATGTATTGAACAGTTTGTATGTTTTTGATGTCTTTATTTATGAAGCATGGAAAGTAATTGTGAGTCTACTCAGCAGTGCTTAATGAAAGCCAAGTGCTCACCAATTCCACATAATTGATTAATTCACATGGAATATAATGGTAAGGGATGCTGAGATCAGTGGGAGTTTTGTCTATCAGGTCTAGTAATACTAGACCCTCCAAAAGGTGGGATGGATGTGTTTGCCTTGGGCTTCCAGACATCTTAATGAGTCCTAGGAAAACAACTGTCCCATCTTTTGTAAAATTCCTTCTACCTGTTCCTTTATTTATTACTCCATTACCAAGGACACTCGAGTATTTACAAAGTTGATGCTTTTTACTCAGAATTTTGAGGTGGTGGCTTTGGGTTTATGTGGATTTTGGAGTTTATATTTAGAGACATAATCAGTCACTCCTGCTCCTGCAATTTGATATGGAACTTAAGTATTTAAAGAAGTATTTCAAAAACATTTCTCACTATTGTGTAGGTTAATACGTGAGATTTAGGTAAAAATAGTTATTTTTGACTTTTGGGGGGTTGGCACTTTAACTCCTCCTGAAAATACTATGCAGCACTATCCCAAACTGAAATCTGTGACTCTTGAAACAGATCTACATTCTCTAAGGGCTTTATTCCACTTTTTATAGCGGATGGCAAGAGAAATATTAACATTAGGAGGTAAAAGAACCATCACAGACAAATAGACAAAGTAGTATACTGAGGAAGAAGAAAAAATATCAACTCACATAGGAGACAACT
>NC_138169.1:41998968-42058968 GCF_964165515.1 Mesoplodon bidens | reverse complement strand
GGCGGTCAGTGAAGCTGTCAGCTGGCGGTATTCGCAGGGCAGTCTTTGACAAGTCGGATTGCAGAATAACTGGGACGGAGACCTGTGCAGTCCTTAAGTTAATAAGCAAAAAAATGGCAAGTGAAAATGAGTAGAGGGCATTTTATTCTTTTGTTATATTGTCATATCGCAAAAATATTCCGGTATCTTCTCCATGAAGACACAGCATCTGTGTTTCAACTGCCAAGTTCTAAATAAAATATTTATGTTAAAAACAAAGATTTAGCTTCCATTTTCTGTGTGGGCACGGAACACAGTGGTGGTCTCCTCTGTCAGATGCTTGGAAGGCTCCCAGAAGAGCGAATGGCCTCAGGTGGGCTGGCTGAGCTTTGGGGTGAGAAGCTGAAGACAGGAATAAAAATAGTACAGTCCTCACTGAAGAGTGGATTTGTTTTTCTTCAGGGTATGCATATACCTGGAAAAACACATATTTAGATGAGCTATGTCAGATGAGCAATTGTGGTATTAGTAGCGGTCTTGGAGCAGTAGAATGGCATTCTAGATGGCTCCTGTTAAATCCCTAGCCTTTTCTTCACTATTTTCCTTCCCCTGTGTCTTCCAGGAAGGGTCTCCATTTTCCAAAATGTGTTCGAGGAGTGTTCTGTCCATTATATTGTTTGGAAGGTCACACTTGGATCCTAGAAAAGCCAGGGTGGTATTATTATGACAAATATTCTGGCATAGTAATAATAATAATAATAAGCAATGAGCAGCACTTTGCTATCAGCAGGCATAGCAAGGCAGCTTTGATTTGTTTCTTTTATGAAGAACTGATTAGTAGTTTTGCAACTAAGAGATAAAAATGGTGATTTTGTTAGAGGAGTGGCAGTATTTCAAAACCTTGCAGATTACTTTTCACCAGTTTGAAGGAGGCATTGGAAACCATGAAAATGCAATGCGCCCTTCTAAATAAAACATGAAGTTCTGCATTCAATCTCCAACTTGTCTCCTACATCCATACTATTTCTTTAACAAACAAGGTTCAAAAGATATTTCTGATATGGCTGTCACTTCTGATATCATAATTTGAAACTCGTGTCTCAGGGGAGTAGTTTACATAAGGCAGGTACAAACATTAAAACAAAATGACAGTTAAGTCTGGAGTTTTTGTTTCCAACCAAATCCTTAAAAATAAGGACTATCAAAAATTCTATTAATAGTTGAATTTATTTTGGGTACTCATAAATTTAGAATTTTGAATGAATATCTACTTTAAATTTTGCACGATTTTTTGTTCGTAGCAAACTTTTGTGTAATTGTCCTAATAACCTGCCTCCTGGGAGTGGCTGCCAGGTTTCTGGCTGCAGTGGAGCGTGCCCTGCTTGGTCTCCTTACGTCCTCTAAAATGCATTAAAACTGTTAAACACCAAAGAGATTCACTTTTCTGTTTGTGAAAGCTGTGAACTATATTTTGAAATATGGAACTGTTTTACCCCTTCTGCTCTCAGAGCCCTAGCATCAAAATTCTCTCAGTCCACACACAAAGTCAAGAAACTTACTGTCCTTAATGCTGCGAATCTTCAGAATAACCCTTTCTGTCTAATGAAACCGAGAGTTAAAGCCAGTACTTAGAGGCATGGATGGTCAGACAATTAAATGAGTTACCCTCTACCCCATTTGCATTATTTGGCTATTTATCTCAATTCCTGAGAGTAACCACGAGATCTGAATAGATTACCTGCCTGAAAATAGTCCTGCTCTCCGCTTGTTTTCTGAGGTAGCAAATCAGTGGCATCAAATTGGTCAGTTATGACCTATTTCTGTTTTTTCTTGCTGGCTCTTTATTCATTTCTTGTGGTGCTTCTCTGATGGAAGTTTCTCTGCCATTTTACCTGATAAAAACAATTTTGGGGGAAATTTACTCCAAAAAGGATTTGTAAGAAGGAAAAAGTGGTCCACTTCATAAAGGTGTGATATATTTAGTAAGAGCCAAGTTATAAAGCTGGTGAGGAGAGAGGGGAGCACTTAGACATGTAAATGGCCAAGTTAAACACAAGACACAGTTAGGATATCTGGACCCTCATGTGTTCATAAACCCATACCAGGGGTCTCTAGAGAGAAATGATGGGAACCAGGGAGAAAGACAGCCCCAAAACACCTTGTTTAACTTGGCTGTCACAGTAGCTAGCCCTTTGTAACTTGGCACATTTTGAAGTTATCACACTTAGAATTGACCTTTTTCCTTTTTCCCATTTACCTTCTTTTGTACTTATAAAGTTTTTTTTTTTTAAGAAGAAGTTATTTATTTAGAGGTGGCAAAAATATAATGAGGTGGCAAAAATTCAGCTCTCAATTTAAAGAAGAAATGTAAACTATAGAATTTGAAAGAAAAGGCAATGGGTTTTAAGTCCATAACCTTTCAAAAGTCAGAAAACCTATCTACTAGGCTGTATTCTCCGGTGGAAAAGCTCTTGAAATTGTAGGTGTTAAAAAAGCCACTGCAGGGAGCTTGTAATAGCTCCTAAATTTAATAGAAACATTAAGCTCTCCAATCCTTATTTAAACACTTTTTTTCAAAATCAAAAATATATTTCCTTATAGGTAGACAGGTGAAGTATAACTAAAAAAAGAAGAAAAAAAGTGGTTCTCTTGTACTCTGTGTTTTATTTCTTAAAAAACAAAAAGGAAAACAAAAACAAAAAAAACAACTCCTTATCACTAGAGGTTCAGTTTTGGTTTTGGAGATGATGCCATAGTAAGGAGATTCTTGCATTAAGACAGTAATAGTTTGCTTTTAATTAAAACGTGCAATATAGATTTTTGCTCAAAATTATTTTTAGATAAATGAAGCATGACTCCCTTTTTTAATAACTAGATTTAACCTAAGGTAAGTTTTTAAAAAAATATTGAGAAAATATCTACATATATTCTTTTTCATAATTGTGAGGGCAAAATACTCTACTAATTCTGCAGCACACAGCAATGTATGCATTTACTTTTGGATTTAGATGCTAAAAAGCCTGATTATTGGAAACACTGCAGAAGCTCAGTGTTTGTACCACCTTCAAACAGTTGCAGTTGGACTTTTATGCATCTATCAAGCAGGGACTGTTTCTTCCCTCTACCACCTCTAAATTATACTGACTAGATGTTGAAGTCATTAAATTGATTATAGTCCAATCAGTAGACAATCCTACATAAACAAAAACAGCAATTACAGTTGGCACGAATCCCACGAGTGCTAGTCAAACTTCCAGGACTGATGGTCCAGTGAGTCTTTTCCAAAATGCTGGTTTCACAATTTCAGCAGTTCTGGCAGCATCTTCCTAAAGGGAGGGAACAAAAATTCATAAGATTCCACTTGGCCTTAAAAACAAAAACATCTGTTTGATGCATGAGTGGATTGTTGGCTTTTATTCATCCAGTCAAAAAAGGGTGAAAAATAGGATATTGAACATAAAAGCGTACATGTAAAAATGAAATTACAAAGGGATTTGAGATTAGCAGCTTTTTATAAAGCAAGCTGTTAATAATTTTTCTTTTTTGTTTTGCCAGAGTATTCCCATATCCCTTAAAATCCATTGTAGTTATTGACAGCAGTGATGTCTAATCGTGATGACAGAAGTTTTCAACTTTTTGCTTTCAGTCATTACACTTAGTTCTCTTTGCTTGCTTGTTTGGGTCATTGCAAGTCTTGTAGCATATTTGTAGGATATTTCTTTTCAACTTACAGGAACATTTTTGCTCCCTTCCTTTTATTTTTAGAGGAAGTGAGTTTTTGAGAATTGGCTAGTCTGGTAAATTCTAGTGAAATACTTGTTCACATAAATCGAAACATAATATATATACTTGCTTGAGTTTTTATTTTGATGTAAAACCATGCAATGAGGAGAAAGAGGTTTTGATAGTAGAAAAGAGCAATTCTACCAAGGTCAATTAAGAATTTTATGAAAGGTGTGTTTTTCCTATTACTGTGCTTTATTAATTCATCTGACAGAATTCACATTGCTGGTTTAATGTCACTAATTCTGTTGCCATAGAATACATTCTTCATGGCTGGATTTAATGAATACCATGTTGAGTTTTTAGTTATTTCTTAGAGAAAATAATTTTAAGACTTGCAACATATTTTAGAAGCCTTATGGATTGTTTAAAATGTAAATGTTGTCATTAAGTAATATGTTAAAGAATGCTCTTGAATTGAATGAAATTTTGATACAAAGGCTGATATTCTGGCTAAGTATTTTCCCAGATGTATTTAATTTTTTTCTCCACTGACTCCCATTGTGCTGTCAAAGGTTAAAGTTAGTTCTGTGGGGGGGATGCATGCAAGTTTCTAATCCCATTTCAATTAAATCTGAAATATGTTCCCGTTTTTTGTTTGGGGATTACATGGTACACTAGCTAGGATTGCATATACCTTGTTTGCTATAATGAAAGTGTACTTGTCTGATTTAAAATACGTTCTGCAACAATATTATTACAAAGCAATTAAAACTTAAAGTTAACATTAGTAAATTTAAATAGCCCTGTTATAGTATTAATCAAATAGTGTAAAGAAAGCTTTTAAATGGTTTAAATAATTATGCAACTCTTGGCATAAAAGCCTAACACAAGATAAATCTTTGAAAACTAAGAATTGTGGCTTTTTTTTTAAACTTTAATTTTAGGCAGCTTGGGCTTTTAGCATGCATCACATTCCACCTCTAGTATAAGTAATTATGCCAGTTTAGTAATTATTAGAGATGAAAGAAATTCAGTAAGACATGAATTCTTTAAAACTTCAGTAGCTTCAGTTTTAGCAGGCATAATGATCAAGTAGCAGTTACCCAGCTGCCTGGGGACCCTGCCACAGCTACTGGGCTGATCTTGGGGGTGTCATTATTATGGCAGCACACGCTACCGTTGGCATTTCTATTCTAGATGTCTGATTGCAGAGGATTATAATTTGGTCATTAAAAAAAAATCCAGATTCAAATCTTACTGTCTAGAAATTCCCCTCTTTTAGAAACCCCTCCCGAAAAAGGATAAATGCTTACATTTAAAAATTATTATTTTAAATTGGACACCAATTTTAATTTCATGGGATAGTAAATGCTTTGAAAAATTCTGAAAAGGAAAATATATATGTAAATTTGTCAGTTGCATGTGTATGTGTTGAACATGTGTTGAGCATTTAAAGTCTTGTTTTCAAATGAAGATGATTTGGTTTGGAAAGCATATACTATTCATGCATGAGCGTAGCTGTTTCCCACTGAATGTGGTCAAGTGACTGACATTCAGAATATTCATTTTCATAATTCTGTAGGAATTATGTTTTGGTGTTTTGGTTTCAATAAAAATTTTTATATGTGTAAAATCAAAGGTTTCAGTTATCACAACTCTGTATGAGATATATACATAAGCAATATGTACACACATACAAACATACTCTGACGTTCTATTTAAAATATACTTTGGTTAGTGAATTCATAGCGTTAATCACTTTTTAAGGAAAAAATTGATTGAATTGGATTTTGCCTAATAAAAATTGGTATCATTGTAAAGAATAGAATTTTTTTTAGGAATTAAAATCATTGTACCATTGAGGTTCATTATTTCACTGAAATTATTTCTCCTTTCTTTCTCAAGATGGGCTTTTCCCCAAATTTCTTATCCCATCAGTGTACTATGAGAGATATATCAAGATGGAAAGTTATTTACCTGACGGGAACGAAGGAGATACGTGGTTCTCATTCTCAAGTATAGACAGTCGCATATATTCATACGGAATACATTTGTGAAAACCTATGAAGAGCTGAAGGGTCAATAAGGTGAACAATAAATTCCTGTACTGAAGGGGTGCTGTGACCAGGACTCTAAAAAATATTACAATTTTTTAAACAATATGTTGACTCTTAGAAACAATTTCTAGCATTTCAAATGTGTTCCTTAATGCTATTCCTTTCCTTTACAATAGAACCAGATTAGGTCTAGTAAGCGCATGAATATGACTAAATAGTAATTGCTTTCAGCATTCCTAATGATTTAGCGTGTCTCAATTGTTAGAAGTGTATTAGACATATGCTTTCTATCCCTAGTATCACACTTTTGTCTTTTCTTATTTTTATACATTTAAGGGAGTTAAGTATTCACAAACACCACTCTACCAAGTACCAGTGAAGCCAAAAGAGAACTTTTGGTTGGGAAGGTGGTGCCGTCATGAGTTCCAGTGCATGTTTTATTCATTAGCTGTTGTACGGAGTCTGAGATTGCTCTGTGGAGGGTGGTTTGGCCCTGTCAGTGTGTAATATACAAAGTTAGATGTACTTTTTGCGGACATGAGGCAAGGGGTGAAAAACAACTGTGGACTCAAGGGAATGCATATTAATTCCTGGAAAGAGTTGGAGAATAAAAACAGAAAAAATTAGTTATGGTCATAAGTATTGTGACTTGGATATTAGTTCCAGTGAGGAGATGGCTGTGGGGTGGAAAGGGCGCAGGGGGCGAGCTCTGATTTGCTGTCTGAACTTTTTGACAAGTCACCTTACCCTCTGTTCTCCAGGATTCGGATTTCCTCCCCGTAGACTGAGGGGGCTCATTTAATCGTTCAACAAGTTTTTTGTTTGTTTTTTCTAGTGCTTATTTTGTCCCACACACTGTGCTAGTTCCAAATATTCAGTTGTGAACCAGACATAAGCTTTGCTCTTATGAAGCTTAGAGTTTAGAAAATTGGATGAGATGTTAAATACTTTCCATTGCTTTTTAATTTGGGGGAAGAAAGCAATGCAAGTGGTGGGAGATATGTGTATATGGTATATTCACTTTTCAGCATGTTGGGTCAGTTAAAAAAGTTAGATAAAATGAGTTTCAAAAACATTTTTGGCACTGAAAGTTTGGTGAGTTATACTTTTTGAGAATGGGGAGCTTTGTTTTCTCTTATGATTAAAAGGTAGATACGCTCGCTTGAACTGAAACCACTAAATACAATAGAATATCTATTTCCAACTCTTTTTGGATTTAGGTCATTGACTTTGCAATATCTTTTAGCCCTCCTAAAAGATCTAGATAATGTTTCTAAAAGCTAATTGTGTGATACTAAAGTAAATGTTTTAAAATTTCAAAGAATTTGTGGCATCCTTGAAATAATTGGAGGCTCTTGGAGAATGTGTATGATATTAATATTAAGAAACAGCAAAACTAAACCTCAATTAAGAGTCCCTAATTGCTATATAAAATCGAGGTGAAACAAGTCATGAGGAATTCATTCCATTAAATATTCAGGAATAGAACACTAAGGAATGAAACAAGTTAGTAATGAAACGTCCATAACACAGGTTTAATTATTTTTCCCCAGGGAAATAGGTGAATGCCTTGAAATAAACTTTTACAGAATCATGGATCTTAAGCATAAGACACTTTAGGGATAATGATATTGGTTGTCTTGATGGTCTTCATGTTCAAAGACGTGAGTGCAGAATCAGCGGTGATGGTGGAGTGTAACTGACCAGAGAAAAAGACGATCACATGAAATCCCTTTTGCTTCCTCCAAAATCATATATGTCATTTTCATAAGTATTGCATCACTATACCAAATTTTTAATCTTCAAAATAAAGCCATTACAAGACAATAACAGCATTTTATAGCTCCCGTTAATTGTAACTGTTTTTTATACTTGCTGATTTGCACATTTAAAATCCAATATGAGTGTGATGGTCTGGCAGACCCCTGGAATGGCTTCCTAGCTCTGTCTTTGCCTCTGGGTCCCTCAGGCCAGGAGAGGGTCAGCCAGGTGCCTGACTCATACTAAGTGCTCAGTAAACTTCTGTGGAACCAAAGTCACTTTTTTTTTTTTTTTTAACCAAAGGAATGTGTTGATGACTTCTGAGTTCCCTTCTCTCTCTAACATCGTAGAATTCTCATATTGAAAAATTGTAATTCTTGCAAGTTGATCAGTAATTCATATTAATGGGGCAGGGATGCTTTTAAAATTGTGAACTTGATTGGGTTGTAGCTGAGAACAAAATCAAACAGCAGAGGTTAGAAGGTCTTATTTTTCACTGTGATTTCTTGTCCAGACCCCCTATTTAGGGAACTAGCACAGAAAGAAACATGAATTACACACTGAACCATTCTCAGGGCCTTTATAAGGATTCTGACTCTGTTCAAACTCTGGAATTTTCATAGAGCAGCTTTCAGCTTCTAGATGAGAACCTTGGGCCAGTGACCAATTCACCCCACTAGGGGTTTGTCATATCTCAACTGGGAGCAGCCCTAATAGCAGCAGCTACCTTGAACTAGAGTTTGTCTTTATGTGTGAGTGACTCACCAACTCTATATTTGCCTGGGTCTCGGGTGGGTTTTTGCAGTGGGAATAGGTGTGAATCTGCAGCTGTGCAAGGTCAAAGTGTGTTGCTTTAAGGACAGCATTTTAATTTAGTTTGATTTACGCTGGCTCCTCCTCTTCAATTCGTGTCCATCCATTTGCCCAAATGCTGGTACCACTTTCATAAAGCAACATTTCCCAAACCTTTAATGATTTTCCTCGCTTCACTTAGACTTAGACTGTGGATTCTCAGGTTGGTTTTGTACGATAATAAAGACTTGAATATTGTTTTCATTTCTTAAGATTCATCTCATATCTTCTGTGGGGCTTTTTCTGACCCACCCGAGTTAAAATGACTCCTCTCTTTATTATCCCTTCCATATCTCATATGTCATAGAAATATGGCAATACCTTGGTTTTCTGGTTTGTCGACAAGCTTTTTGAGAGCAGAGTTTTGTGTTTCTTTTCTTTGAATCCCCATAGCCTAAAATTAGGTGGTAAACAAACAAGCATACAAATGCACAAACAAATGCATTAATGCACTCATGTGTTTAATCAACAAATATTTACTGCACATCCATCATTTACCAGTCCTGGAGTGCTAGGAGTTGGGGATGCTTTAAAGGAGACAGATAGGGTCTATGCTCTTGTGGAGTCACAGCCAAGCAGTGGAAATACATTAAATGAACAATTCAGTAGATACTAATAATTTATAATTAGGTGAAGGGAAAGCCCTGGTGTTATGAGAACATTTCCCAGAGATATGAGTGAGGTCAGGGAGGGATCCTGGAAGGAGCACTTTCAAACCAAATCTGAGGTTTAATTTTTTTTTTCTTTTTTTTTGCGGTACGCAGGCCTCTCACTGTTGTGGCCTCTCCTGTTGCAGAGCACAGGCTCCAGACTTGCAGGCTCAGTGGCCATGGCTCATGGGCCCAGCCGCTCCGTGGCATGTGGGATCTTCCCGGACCGGGGCATGAACCCGTGTCTCCTGCATCGGCAGGCGGACTCTCAACCACTGTGCCACCAGGGAAGCCCTTAATATATTTTTGAATGGAAAGCATTGAGCATGCTCATGCATGCTACAGGAATTCTTACTGAGTACCAATTATGTGTCAGGTGCTAAGGATACAGTAAGGAAAAAGTCAGACCCAGTTGCCCATGGGTTTCACAGAGCTAACAGTCTATGAAGACATATTTAGATGACTCTATGTGTCCCTCTTATTGTTGTTTAACTCCAAACTGTACTTAGGTTTGCAACAATGGTATACATTCAGTTAATACAAATGGTACCTATTATTTGCAGATGACTAACTTGTGTACAAGTTCTGGCCATCGTTTGTACATGGGCCTGGTTTTTCCACTCTAAGTAAACTACCCTAACTATATTTCTTGAGTTTTTCATCACTTAGATCTATTTATTCTTCCAAATATCTGAATTTCTTATAATTCTTATAATGCTGTCTAAATATGGGATAAACTCACTCATTTTGGCATCATAAGAGAATTTAACAACTCTCCTCTCCATTTAACCTCATAGATAATTAGGAAAATATATACGAATCATGTAACATGTTTCTGCTTATGATCTTTACAAGTTCTTAGCACATTTTCCACATCAAGGAGCAAATACTAGAATATGACAGTGCATCAACAATTCATGAGCATATTCTGTAATTGAAAACTTACATAGAAAAACTGCAGAAAGATTATAAAAAACAGTAATCTACCTACCGACGCTCTTCTTTTTTTTTTCACTTTTCAGCTCACATTTTTAAAACATTTTCTGTTGTCTCTATTCGTGATGGTATTATTCACAAAGTCCCAAAAGACAGTCTATGACAGGATGTTTGAAGCTACAACCCTTATCACCATGCACATAATTCTCTAAGCCAAGTCTTAGTGAGATGCATCCATACCCTGGACAGGCTAATAGTGTCCCCCCTACCCCCAGTCTATCTGTAAGTAGAGCGTTCCTATACAACCTTTTGTATAGGAACTGGTGTATAGCAAGGAAGCATTTACCTTAGGACACATCTTGCTAACAGACGCACAAAATAAATCGAGATAAAGCACAGATGCTCACAGACACAGTTCAAAGCTCTGGTGGCTTGTTGCTGCGACGCCCAGTGTAGTTCCTGGGGAAGGAGTTGGTGGTGCCACTCTTGCTGCTGGGGGGTGAGCACTGCCTCTATAACGGCTGAACTTGCTGCAAAACAAACTCACGAATGCTATTCTTGCTTTCCACCTTCTTTTCTAAATTCGAAAATCCTCTTCGGATTTCTTTCAGTTAGAGAAAGCAGGTACTAATGTAGATCTTTCATAAAATCAAAGTGGCGGAAAGCGAACTTACAAAAAGCTGGGGATATTGGTGATGTGTTGTCCCTGCCAACTGTTCTTTAAATAGGTGTTCCACCGTTATTTAGAGGAGGAGGATTCTAGTGGTAATGTCTTTGGCAGCAAACTGGACCATTCTTAGATGGCAATGCATATATGTGGGTATCTTGCGTATCTTTTATTCCCAAACAAAAGTGGGAGCTCTCTATGTTGTCTTCCCTAAGTTTATTTCCTAGAAATCCCTCCATATCAACACTTAAGACCTTTCCCTTTATTCTAACAACTGTATCCATTGTATGATGTTCTATCATTTATTTCTATTTTTTTACTTGTTTATTTTACTATTTACAAATGTTGCTTCAGTGAGCACACACACATCCTCGCTAACATGTGTGGTTATATATATGGTGTAAATTTCTAAAAATGGAATTGCTGGATAAAGGGAACACCCATTTAACATTTTGATAGATATTGCAAATGTGCCCTCCACGGAGGTAATGCCAGTTCACACTGCTGTTAGCGACAGGATTAGAGAGTGCCTGTGTTTAAATACTTTATCTTTACTGATGTGGCTTGTGAAATAAACAAAATGGTATTTCATTGACACTTTAATTAGCATTTCTGTAATTATGAGCATCTTTTCATATGTTTACACAACCATTTGTATTTATTTTTCTGTGAATTGCCTTTTTATTTCCTTGACTCTTTTATCTTTTGGTTTGAAAGAGCAGCTCATGTTAATAAGAAAATTAGTCCTTTTTCTGACTTACATGTTGCAAATATTTCCCCCAGTTTTTCTTTTGACTTTGTGGGTGGTAATTTTTTTTCTTCTGCCATACAGAAGTTTAAATGGTTTAATTTTCAGTTTTGTCAGGCTTTCCCTTGTAACTAATAGAGTTTGTGTCTGACATAGAAAGGTTTTTTCTTTTTTCTGATCATTCTTTTAGTTCTGTCTTCTCATTACACGGGCTTCAGAGTCTTGTCTGCCCCTCTTCACCCTTCTAGGTCCAGCACCCAAGCATATTTGTGGAAATATAATAGGTGCTTAGCAAACATTTAGTAAATGGGTCAGTAAAGTATGGTGGTTAAGAGCATGGGTGTTAAGTCAGACTCCCTGGGTTGAAATTTCAGTCTGTGGACCTTGGGCAAATTATGAAATCACTTGGAACTACAGTTTCTGTATCTGTAAGTGAGGGTAATAATAGTACCTAATTCATAGGGTTGTTGTGAGAATTCAGAGTTAATTCATGTAAGCTCTTAGAATAGTCTCTGTCAGATAAGAAATACCTAGTAAATGTTTCTTACTCTCACTCTCAAAGGTCTTCTCCCTTTTGTGGGGAAACCCTTCATCCCATGGGCTACAAGTCTTTTCTGTGGATTTCTAGGTACCAGTGTGGCTGGACACAGCTTTCAGAGGCCTGCCTTGGATGGGTCCCTTGTGGACATCTTCGCTGGGTTCAGTCTACCATGACCAGTCCCTTCCCACTGGCCAAAGCAGCCCTTGATTCCAAGCTTCACTTTGCTTTGCCAATGTAGAGAGAGTTCTGAAGGAAAAAATCCTGCAGAAATTCCAATTAAAAGATAATGGAAACATAAAGTGGAGCTAATTAATTTTAGAGCCTCTGCCATCCATCAGTAAATTGATCTAGAAGCATTTTCTTCTAGGCTTCAGAGAGGAATTCTGTGTTGTCTAGAAGTGGTACGAGTAGAGGGTGTACAGATAGAATGTGTCTTGCTGACTGGCTGTTACCTACCAGTCCGTGCCTGGCTGTGTCTAGCTGCTGCTTTAATTTTATGTGAAACCTTATTTTGGGGCAGATTGTCTGAATTTTCTGTGCTCTTCATTTCTTCTGCATTCTCTTCTGCAGTAAGTCCTAACTGGTCAGTTTGCTTTATTTTTATTTCCCCTTGCCTTCCCTTGCTCATTTAGTCACCAGTCCTCGCTGTGTTTAGTTCATGAAATCACCCAGTCCCCACTCCCAGATTGCTGGGCTCTGACTGTCCCTTTGGGCTTTAGAAACCCAGCCTGTGCCGTTGCCCGCTGGTTGACCTCAGTACTCATTTGTCTGATACTCTGGGCAGACACTACCATGTCTTTTTATTTTAACTAAATTATAACTGTCATAAAGTTGTCCTTCTATACGGACAAAGCCTAAAACCTTAATACATCCAATCAGATGACTTTCAAATATCCATTTATACTTTTTCCTTCAACCTTAATGCTAAACGAAGTGAAAGAAATAGTAATTGAAAATCGGGGTGGAGAGAGTCAAGAGGATTGTGCGAGGCCACTTTTAATGAGTGGAATATCCTTAAATGATAGTAAGTGACAAAGGAAATTCCACTTTGAGATAATTTGAAATAGATATCCTAGAAGACTCTTTAGAAAGGGCTGGCGTGGCCTTTCAGTTTCCTAACAGGTCGGCCCTGGCTGGGGCTGGATGTCTTGTTAGAGAAGAGGTGAGAGGCCAGGGAAGTGCAGTGGCCCAAGCGGGGCAAGGATGCTGGAGCACCCATCTACCCTGACGTCTCCAAGACCGGAAGAGCTTCTGTGCCCCATCCCAAGTCGCACCAGGACTTTGTGATAGAATAGGGAAGAGTCTCAGTCTCTTGATTTCTGATTCTAGGAGTTGCCTCTCACGGCTGTACACATTCTAGGCTGTAGAAGGTAAAGTGACTTTCCCCGTCCCTCTCAGCCTCTCAACAAAAGCCAGAATCCTAGACCTCCTGCCCTGTGAGAGTCACCTTCCTTAGTCTAGTGTTAGCTGTCAAGGTCTCAGGCTTTTGTCCCCTATCAGTGTGTCGCAATCAGTTGACCTGAGGGATACCATGCCTGATGACCTGGTTTTGAATCCTGCATGTTATGAAACCTACTAAGCCTCAGTTTTCTTACCAATAAAATGGTAAGAATCTATTTCACAGGGCTGTTGTATTAGGTAACACATGTAAGATGCCTAACAGGTATCTTAGCAGCCTCTTAGAAAGTTTGTAAGTAGTACCAGCTTTTGATTATGGGTGAAGTTCATGGGGAAGCTGAGGAAGCAGACACAGTTCTTCCTCTTCATCTTTCCCTCTTCTGCAAAGTCCAGAGGCATGCATGGCACAGTCTGTGGCTGCCTTGTCTCTTTGTGTAGAACAGAAACTATTCCCCCTCCTGGAGAAAGCCTAAGAGGAATGGTGTAAGTTTTTATATTCAACTTTGTAGAGCAGAAACTATTCCCCCTCCTGGAGAAAGCCTAAGAGGAATGGTGTAAGTTTTTGTATTCAACTTTGTAGAGCAGAAACTATTCCCCCTCCTGGAGAAAGCCTAAGAGGAATGGTGTAAGTTTTTGTATTCAACTTTGTAGAGCAGAAACTATTCCCCCTCCTGGAGAAAGCCTAAGAGGAATGGTGTAAGTTTTTATATTCAACTTTTAGTAACCATTCTCTACAATTAAAGGGGGGTAATGGAGCTGGAGCTCTGGTGAGTTCACTCTTTATGGCAAATACTTTGTATTTGGGCACCTCTTTAATGTTTCTAAAGACACTGTGTATCTATTTCATTTGATCTTGAGTGAATCTTGTCAGTTATCATTGTCTCAGTTTTATAGATGAGGAAACTGAGGCACAGACACAAATTTCATCCCATTAGCATGGCTGAAGCAGAAAAAGAATGTAGATTTCCTGACTTGAAAATAGGCAGGCTTGAGTCTCAGAATTTTCTAATAGAAGAAGCCAAAGCCAATCTTAAGCCAAAGCAAGAGGTGGAAATAATGAATCCTCTGGCCACCACATTCTCCCCTCTTGTGTTCCTTTTGCTTTAAGCATTTTGATCTCAGTTCCCTCTACTCTTCCACCCCCAACCCCCAAAAGTTACTTCTACAAGAAAAAAAAATGATATTAGTCAGTTACACCTGAGAGAGAATTGAAAGCAGTGGAAACCTGACAAATCTCTAATTGTGTGATTAAAGGCTTTGGCTTCAGATAAAAGAATCGCATGCCTCAGAAAGCTGATCTGGGAGGTATTTTAGAGAAGGTCGGGGTGGGGTGCAGTGCTGGGGTGAGGGACCCAGGAGTGTTTTCCCATTGCTGGTGAGTTCTCAGCAGAAATACTTACAGAGGTTGAGTGGACTTTCAAAGGTGTTCTTCTGGTTGCTGTCACTGAAAGGTCAGGAGATTTGCTTAGGTCGAGCCCTCCACCAGTTTGAGTGATAGGAGAAGTAACCGATGACTGTGCCTGAAACATTGGAGCAATGCAGCTGACTTTGGGCTGAATAGTTCTTGGTAATGTCACATTGGGTGTTTTAAATACACTGTGTGGAGAAGCTAGGGGAAAAAACAATTCACATTTCCCACTGGCAGGTTACCATCCTGAAGCAATGTCTGCTTTCTTTCATTTGAAATATGCCACTTTTCCGTGCAAATTTGCTTTGTTGTTGTGACAAGATGGACACACGTGTTGGATGTGGGCTGTCCTGAGGACTGGTGGGACATCGATGCTATCTATGGAGGGAATCGGCAACGACCTGTCACCATCCCTAAAGAAATGATGCCAATTCTGATGTCTTAGAGATGAGAGCTCAGAGATGGCACATATATATATATATATATATATATATATATATATATATATATATATTTTAATAGTGTTGGCTAAATACAAACTTTCAAAAGGGTTGGATTTTTTAAAGTTGCAAGCAGCAAGTAGTAGAATTGACCAGATTAGTGTCCTTATTATTCTTTTAAGAAAATAGAGTGAGATCTCCTGGCTCACCATCTGAGAACATGTTCCTTCTCCAGTGAAAATTATGTTTCTGAATGTTATATATATGTGTATATTTATATATATATATATTTCTGCTTATTAAATTACATGGTAAAAACCAAAAATGGTTAAATATGGTTATTTATCAGCCATTCCGCCCTATGTGTGATTGAGTTAGTTGATTTTACTTTATGCATATTTGGGGATTATCTGATAATAAATCATTTAAAATGTTTATGTGAAATATATACTATTTATATCTATATCTATGCTCATTATCTTGACAAGACAGGATTGAAACAATGTAAGTGGGAATATATTTCCACAAACGACTATTAATTTATAGATACTAAGATAATGGCATACACGTTCACTTTCAGTTCTATCTGGGTAGCTCTGTAAATTGTGTATTGATTATGCTAATGGCACTGGTGTCTTTATTACTTGTCTGCAGATACATGCAGATGGAATGCACATTTGGCAAGGTTGTCATTCTGTAGCAAAAGGTGCCTTATTAAAATCTGGTTTTTGGAGATATTGCATTAGAACTAAAGAAAAACATTAAACTCATGGAAACATAAGCAGTTCTTGTGTTCTAGGAAATGAAAAGTGCAGTTAAAAAGTTAAAAAATGTTGCTCTTTTATTCCCTTTGTTTCAAATTCCTTAAGGAAAGTGTTTCAGAAATGGTACTAAATCAATAATGATCTATTTTTATAGTTTATTTTTGGTTGTGTGGCCTTCCTTGTTTTGTTTATCAGGCTGAAGGAACCTTAGACATTTAGGGTTGCCTATATTTTAAAATTTATTAGCCCAACTAGAGGAGAACAAAATGAATTTTTTCCAATTATACATAAATTTTCTTGTATTTTGTAATAGCTCATAAGTCATAAATCACAGCCTCACTTTTTGTTCTGATCTTTCATTATACAAACATTTGCCTTATTTTATAGGATTTTTCTCTTTCCTTCTTTCTTTTTTGCTGAGCCATCATGTTACCAAATAAGTTGTTTAGAAACTACTTTCTTATCTTCCTGAATGGGATCATTTCTTAGAAATGTGGGCTGTACACTTACTTGTGTGCCAGCTCGAAAGGAAAGAAAAAAAATCTTAAAAAAATGTTGTTTTAAAATTATTTTCCACTTTATTTTAGTGACAGTTTGAGCCCCAGTTTGTTTGAGAACCAGTTGGAGCTTCGGAAGGGGAAAAAGCAAAAAAATAAGCAAAGTTTTTCACGTTCCTGAGCTATATGATTCCATTTAGTGGGATAATAATGCTCCATCCAGATCCTGTGTTTAATTCACAACCTTTAGGCAAAACCAGTTGTCCCGTCTTTCAAATATATCATTACAATTAAGAAGAAGAACTTCCCGGGCTTCCCTGGTGGCGCAGCAGTTGAGAGTCTGCCTGCCGACGCAGGGGACACGGGTTCGTGCCCCGGTCTGGGAAGATCCCGCATGCCGCGGAGCGACTGGGCCCGTGAGCCATGGCCGCTGAGGCCGCTGAGCCTGTGCGTCTGGAGCCTGTGCTCCGCAACACGAGAGGCCTCGATAGTGAGAGGACCACGCACCGCGATGAAGAGCGGCCCCCGCTCGCCACAACTAGAGAAAGCCCTCGCACAGAAACGAAGACCCAACACAGCCAAAAATAAATAAATAAACAAAGACATCATATAAAATGATGATAAAATTATTAAAAAAAAGAAGAGGAACTTCCCAATTTAAAACAAAAGCAAAAATAAAGTCACCAATAAAGAGAATGGAGTGGTAATATTTGAATGATTTTTGTGAATGAGATTGGAGTTTATCATCTCAGAATTTAAAGATGAGCATTGTTACATTGCAGCAAACGGATATTTCTTGTTCAAAGCAAAACTTTCTCCCTAAGCTAGTGTTTCTGTAATTGTTGACATAGGTAACTTTGTGTCCAATTAAGAAATATTGTTACAGTTGGATTGGTGTTATCTAAAATAGCTGAAGTCATAAGAACAGTTGGTAGAAGTATCAGAAAGTATGACGCCTGAAATATAAAACTTTTCTTCCCAGATTTTCTTTGGCTGGGACAGAGTAATGCTTCCTCGCTGTTCTACTATACCTGAGGCTTATTGGTTACATGTAAAGAAGAAATAACTAGACTTTTCCCCAGATATCCAAATGCCTGAATCCTAGTTTCAAAACGTGTTTCCTTTATTGTTGTAGTTGCCCTAAGAAGCATTTTTCAAGGTACCTGGTCATTACGTGCTAAAAACTATGCATAAATCTTTTAAAAATAATTTGTTTTCCTTCAGAGTGGATTTTTAGCAGTTTTAGAATCACTTGGCTGTAGCAAATTAGACCTGTGTATCTGGATATTAAAAATATTTTTATGTAATATTTTTTCTGATATAAAATAGAAGAAAGGGTCCATGAGGCTTGGTGTAATACTGAGCATAAGGATGTAGAAGTTGGTTTTGTTTGTTTGTTTGTTTGTTTGTTTTTGTAGGGAGTTAGGGACTATACTCAGATGTTATCAACAGCCCCTTCTCAGTGAGCCAGCGATGTTGAGCATGAAGGTATCAGGGTAACTGGAAGAATCAAGAGTCTCAAATCTGGCGAGAAGAAAGGTGTATGCCAAGAAGCGTCACAAAACAAAACAAAAACAACAATAAAAAGACATTGGAGAGTTCACTGGAAACCCTTCATCTAGGGGAAAAACAAAACAAAACCTTTGCAGGATAATTTTTTTCTTTTTCTATTAGGTTAGATAATTTTGAGTTTGTGTCCCCATTTTAGTGTTTCCATCTCATATTTGCCCTGTTGACTTGTTATCATTTTTTGTGGTTTCTCGCACTATTTTCTTCCACACAAAGGCTAAGCTTTTAATGTGAATGTTCTAATGTTTTCATTTGGCTTTATATTATTGACAGTAGTGGTCTAGTGTTATTACTTTGTCTTTCAAAAAGGATCATGGACTACGTGTGGAATCATGTTAACTTAAACTAAGGGTTAATTTCTTTTTCCTAAAAGATAGAATAAAAGAGAGTTATTAGAATCAGTACCTGTTTTTGTCCTTAGTCAAATTTTGCATTTATGTTTCCTTGGCTTTGTGTGTGTTTGAAATAAGATGAAAGTAAAAGGAATCTCACCAAAAACCTCTTAAGTCCCAGGAAGTGTCACCGGGGCCTTTGCAAATCTCTTGCACTAGATTAAAAAGTTAGCTGGTGTGATTGTGATATTTCTGTCCAGTCTGTCTCCAGCTTTGGCTTTATTGGGATTGTGGATAAAAGGCAAAATCTGGGTGTGAAGATAGTGAAGAAAGCAAGTCATTAGCCTTGGATGATACACCTATTTTAAAGCCAAGATAGCAAGTTCATCTATGGGACTGGCTCTACCATGCCTGATGCCTGGCTGTCACTGAGACAGCTCCCCATTTTCTTAGGGTCACAGTCAGTCCTAAGTCCTCCGAATCCTGTTTCTGGGATGCCTCCCATGACCTCCTTTCTGCTATTGATTTAGCTTGCTCTCTTGGACTTCTTCCCTGCATTATGTCAGACCCTCCATACTGGTCTCCCTGCTTCCAGGTCTGGTCTCTTTCCAAACCGTCTTCTTAATCACCAGTGGGGCATCTCTCTAAAATGTAAATGCGATCAGTTGCTCTCCTTAAAATCCTTCAATGATTTTTCATAGCGCCAGGGTTAACATTTGAACATTTAGTTCACAGTAGTTCCTTCGTGATCTTCCCAATTTTCTAGCCTTGTCCCTGCCACTGCTCCCCTTTCTTTCCTCTCTATCCAGAGCTCTTCATCTGAGTAACACAGAAGAGCTTGCACTTCCTGGAAAGCATCATGTTTCGCATCTCTGCCTTTACATATGTTTCCTCTTTTTAGAGAGTCATCTTCTACTTGCCCTCAGTGCTACCCTTTCTTTCTTTCTTTCTTTCTTTCTTTCTTTCTTTCCTTCTTTCTTTCTTTCTTTCTTTCTTTCTTTCTTTCTTTCTTTCTTTCTTTCTTTCTTTCTTTCTTTCTTTCTTTCTTTTCTTTCTTTCTTTTCTTTCTTTCTTTCTTTCTTTTCTTTCTTTCTTTCTTTCTTTCTTTCCGGTACGCGGGCCTCTCACTGTTGTGGCCTCTCCTGTTGCAGAGCACAGGCTCCGGACGCGCAGGCTCAGCGCCCATGGCTCACGGGCCCAGCCGCTCTGCGGCATGTGGGATCTTCCCAGACCGGGGCACGAACCTGCGTCCCCTGCATTGGCAGGTGGACTCTCAACCACTGCGCCACCAGGGAAGCCCCATTCTTTAAAACTTAGCCCAATTTTGCTACTCTTTCTGTAACATTTTCCTGCTCCGCACCATCTGATTTAAAAGCCTGTGGGCTGGGCTTCCCTGATGGCACAGTGGTTAAGAATCCACCTGCCAAGGCATGGGACACGGGTTCAAGCCCTGGTCCAGGAAGATCCCACATGCTGTGGAGCAACTAAGCCCGTGTGCCACAACTACTGAGCCTGTGCTCTGGAGCCTGCGTGCCACAACTGCTGAGCCCGCGTGATACAACTACTGAAGCCCGTGTGCCTAGAGCCCATGCTCCACAAGAGAAGCCACCACAATGAGAAGCCCATGCGTTACAATGAATAGTAGTCCCTGCTCGCCGCAACTAGAGAAAGCCCGTGCACAGCAATGAAGACCCAACGCAGCCAAAAATAAAAATAAAAATAAATAAATTTATATATATATATAAAAAAGCCTGTGGGCTTTTAAAAGTCTGTGAGCTCCTCCATCCGAGCAGTTGTCCCTCCTTCTGCAGTCGTTGGTTTACTCATCTCTCTCTCCCCCTTCCCCAGTGCTTGCCAGCTCTTCTCATGTCATGGCACACGCAGAAAAATGATAAGTTTTGAAGGAAACACTTGGATAAATGGAGAGGCAACTGGCCTGCAGTTTCCAGTTGTCTCAAGCTGTATGTGGCCGCTTCGAGGGCGGAAAGGATCAATATCCTTGAACACCTGAACCTGCTTTTGACCCACTGGTTGGGAAACTGCAGCAGATTGCAAGCTCCTTGGGACAAGGACCAGGTCTTAGACCTTGCATCTCGAGGGCCTTAGCCAAATGCCTATTACTGTGTGGGTGCTCAGAAAATGTTTGTTTACTGAAGGTGTGACAAGGCAACCACAGTCACTCCAATTGAAGGTTAAATGACTAAGACAGGGATCTGTTTATAAATACTCTGTATGAAAGTTGGAGTGCTAAGATGGCTTTGTTCTAAATTTCATGTTAAAGATAAAGAGAGATGAAGAAGAGGAAAGAAATTTGAGTAAGATTCCGATTGGAAGCCAAGAAACGTTTTATTTGGTTCCAAAATGTGCATGTATATTTTTTGTTTTGTGTGTTTGTGTGTTTTAACCTCTCCCCAGGCTTATTTCCTCCCACTCAGCATCCTCCTACAAGGAATTTCACTGTAGAAAGAAAAGTGGTAATAAATTCATGTTTGGCATGTGCTCCTTCATAATAGTGCACCTGTGATATTTCTCTTTGGTCTTCAAGGATCATGATAGACCTGTAGAACAATCAAGCAAAACCACAGAAATTCTAAACTTCAACTGTGTGATTCTGTTTAACATAGAGATAATTCTTCTTGTCTGAGAAGATTTTAGAGACAAAGGAGAGAACAGTACATGAAAAGGTTTTTTGTTGTTTTGTTTTTTCCTTTTTTTCTGTAAAACAATTTAATAACTTTCACAGAATAGAGTGGTTAGAAGATAAACATTGCAGGAAAAGTAAAAAGAGCATGTTTTGATCCTTGACCACTTGAGCTCTTTAGACCTGCTGGCATCAGCCAGGTCTCAGCCTGGGAGGGCTGGCCCTGTCCTGAAGCTAAAGTTCCAGGAATGCTCATCCTTGGCCACCTCACTGATTGCTTTTGTTTTTGTTTCCTTTTGTTTGTTTACCTTTTCTTGAGAATAGAAAAAAAGTGAGGTAACAGAGTAGCAGGTGGGTGTGGGCCAGATGGCGCATTCCTTCATTAGAGCCTGCTCGAGATTTTATAAACAGTGGACGATTTATTTTCCCTAAATCTGTTTTCATCTTATGGGATTTCCAGTGAGAATGCACGTGTAGAGCCCAGAAAGCACAAAATAATGATCCCACCCTTTGGTGTTTGAAAAGGAGGGATGCTCCTCGTTAACTCTTGGTAAACCGAAGGTCACTTTTCCTCTGTTCTTAGAAAGTTATCAAGATACACCAGTGGATGGGATTTGAACATACTTGGAGGGGAGGAGTGCTTTCAGACATGGTTTGCTCTAAATAGGAGTAGTATCTGGTTTTCTTTTTAGGTGTGGGACTTCTAAAGATGTCAGTAAACCCTAGAAGGCCAGTTGTTGTGACCACATGTGAGCTTTAAAAACAACACCATTCTCTATGTCTGCGTCTTTATTCCTGTGCTGCCCCTAGGTTCTTCAGAACCATTTTTTTTTTTTTTAGATTCCACATATATGTGTTAGCATACGGTATTTGTTTTTCTCCTTCTGACTTCACTCTGTTTGACAGTCTCTAGGTCCATCCACCTCACTACAAATAACTCAATTTCATTTCTTTTTATAGAGAATGGACTTGAGGACATGGCGAGGGGAAGAGTAAGCTGTGACAAAGTGAGAGAGTAGCCTTGACATATGTACACTACCAAACGTAAAGTAGATAGCTAGTGGGAAGCAGCCGCATAGCACAGGGAGATCAGCTCGGTGCTTTGTGACCGCCTAGAGGGGTGGGATAGGGAGGGTGGGAGGGAAACGCAAGAGGGAGGAGATGTGGGGATATATGTATACATACCGCTGATTCACTTTGTTATACAGCAGAAACTAACACACCATTGTAAAGTAATTATACTCAAATAAAGATGTTAAAAAAACCCAACAACATCAGACAATTCATTATTATTTGCACAAGATTATTGTTAACTTGAGGTGCATCATTTGTAGTCATTTTGGGACATTTGAGTGTGGAATGCATTTGTTTAAATTATTTGTTTACCTATTCACCATAGGGTTCCTCGAAATAAGACCTGGGTTATAGCGCTCTTTTTATTTTCAGAAGATATCCTTGGAAGAAAAAACTTAGGCAGCTTTCCAAAATAAAAAAAACATATTTTTACCAGTCCCCTAGTAATGTAGTGTTGAGGCCACTTTTTCTTGAACATCTTTTTTTTTTTTTTATAGTTTTAGGTAATTAAGTTCCAGGAGGTCATGGTCATCACATGTTCTTTTTTTTAAGGCAGTATGCATATTTTAGCTGTTATTTTTGAACTTACTGGCACTATGTGGGTTGCTTTAAGATTGAGTAATTCATGCCATGGTTGTTTAATTTGGTGAAAAGCTGGCTATGCCCAGAGAACAAACTATAAGGAAATGGTCCAGTTTTAAGTTTGTGTTTGTGTTTGAGTATTTTGGGTTCATTCATCTCTTGCCAATCTTAGTTGTTAAGTAGTCTTCTTGCGTTCATATTTACATCATCCTCAGAACCCTGTGTTTCTTCCACTCTTATAAAAATGTACTGGTTTGTAAGGTAGAGCCTCATGCTTAGAGTCAACCAGGAAAAGCCTCATTTATATCTCCAGCGAGAAGGACAGAGGGCCTGGACTGCATACTCACTGCCAGAAGTTTTTATAGTAATACTTTGTATCTAGGCTCTGGCTCTTACCATTAAATGTGCTTTTTATAGAGTACCAGGTTATAAATGTAGTGTAGCTACGGCATATTAATCTTACTGCAGAGATTTAATGAGGCAGTTGTTTTGCGATGGACAGTACAGGGAGCAGAGAGCAACAGAGTTTTACTTTACCACTGAGCTGCAGAAATATTCCTTGCCTGGTAATAATTATAACCACATGATCCCTTAGTTTTTCTTTCTTTTGCCAGTGCTTTTCCATGCAAAAGTGGCTTGGAAGGAGGTCCATTTCTAGGCAGTGAAATGGATTGGAAATTGGGCTGTTTTCTCAGTGGTTTGACATTTTAACTTTGATCAGGCATGGGATCCTTGTTGTACAGAGAGAAATATGTAGGATGAGTTTCAAGAATACAGATAGTCTTTGCCAGTCCACTGAGATGGGTTTTAGATATTCATTACTTTTACTTGACTTTTATATAGGTTATAAAAAGTAAATGTGGTGAAACCTCATTTTTACACGGACAGAACAGAATTTCTGCTGGTTGGCCTCAAACTGATCCCACACTTGAAATTAATTGAAGGCCATGCGTTTATGGCCTCCAACACTTTTAAGCCAGTGCAGTTTTTCATTTTCCCCAAAGTTGTAATTTTATTAAACCAAGTTGTAGCAATAACCACCCTTACGAAGAGGAGGATGAGAAGAAGGAAGGAACCACCCACAAGGGAACATAATAAGGGGAAAAATTACACTTCTTTTAAATTTCCATTTACAAGTAACGTTAACAAAATCGGAAACAGAGAGCTGCCATTTATTTTTACAGTAATAGTTGTGTCTTTTATCTGGGTCTGAACACTTTCAGTCCAGTGCATCATAGGGACCCTTCTGAAGGGATGAGCCTGCAGGTTGCTTGGGCAGAGGTCATTTGTGATGGATGAAACGAATCTGGGTGGCCTCCTCTAGGGCAGAGAACAGAGTGGTGCCTGTGGCTATGACGGGGTTTGTGGTGGCAGTGCAGGGGGCTGTGCGGATATCTTAAAATATTGCCCTTTGGGTGGGTTTGTAGTACAACAGTAGAGTTGGAATAACAGCTGTCCATCCTGCAGTGGTGTTCAGGTTGGAGCAGTGCTTATAGGGACGGACCTTGTATTTATAACTCCTTGGGCTGAAGTCAGAGGTCTGAATGGCTAGCAGAGCAGTACAGTTATTTCTTATGACTGACTCTCAAAGGGCTTTATAAAAACTACATAACTAAGGCCATGTGCAATTATCGAAGTGTAGCCGCCTGTGGGAAAGAAATGGTTGACAGTGTCAGCTTTCTAGAATCTTCCTACCTCAACTGCCATTAGGAATGGAAACTCCTAACGGAAATGAACACATCTTTTGTTTTTTTTGTTTTGCTTTTTTTTTTGGCTGCGTTGGGTCTTCGTTGCTGTGTGCGGGCTTTCTCTAGCTGCGGCGAGCGGGGGCTGCTCTTCATTGCGGTGTGCGGGCTTCTCATTGTTGTGGCTTCTCTTGCTGCGGAGCACGGACTCTAGGCAGGCAAGCTTCAGTAGTTGTGTCACGTGGGCTCAGTAGTTGTGGCTCGCAGGCTCTAGAGCACAGGCTCAGTAGTTGTGGAGCATGCGCTTAGTTGCTCTGCGGCATGTGGGGTCTTCCCGGACCAGGGCTCGAACCCGTGTCCCCTGCCTTGGCAGGCGGATTCTTAACCACTGCGCCACCAGAAAAGCCCTAAACCCATCTTTCGAATGGGCAAGAAAGAATTCCTCCTGGATGTGGAGGTTGGCAAAAAAAAAAATCTACTCTCAGGGAGAGAGTCTGGGTTTCCAGGACTCATTGTGCTACACCAAAGCATCATAGGCTATAATCGCACCCACCCCCCAGAGGGTCCCTCTTACGTGGTGACCTAAAAAACAATTCGCCAGTTGGCTGGAGCTTGCATCCTGAAGTTGCAGCAGAAGTGAATAAGCTTGACTGACTTCAGCCCCTGAAGGATTCTATCTGTAAATGCAGAAGTGGAAGCAAAACCATTTTTTATTAGTCTTAAAATGACCCTCATTTTAATAACTAGCCACAGTGTCAGAAGCATGGACTGGGGTCATTCTTTAGTTGTTAAGAGCTAAAGCATCATGCAGGCTTTCCTATTTGTTTGATATTTTTGATTTGGATTCGTGCAAAGTGTCCATATCCTTGAATAATAAGGGAGGCAAGTTCTTATCATTTTCGCTGCATACTACTTAAAGTATTCAGAGTGTCTCCTTATTTAAAAACAAACAGGCCTGCAAACTTGATGCATAGCATTTAAATAATCGTATTAAAATTCAGACCTAGCAGCCACATTTCTCTGAGTGCTGTCAGTTTTATGAGAAACTGGAAACTCATGCTAAACAATCGAGTGTTCAGTGTGCGCCTGCTGCCTTCCACCAAGTGTTTAACGGTGTGCCGGCCAGTTCACCATAATTGGGACAGTTATTTGTTTTCCTGAATTACTCTAATTTGGCAGTATTTTACCACTTGTTTCAGCTTGTTGGAGCTCTTTGAACCATTACCTGTTTCTTGTGTCTGTAGCTCTAGATGAAACATTTGAAACCAGCAAAGGCAAATGTGATGGATTATACAGTGTCAGTTTTGGAAAATGTAGGCACGTAGGTGCTTTTGAATTTGGAGATGACTGGTCTGTTCCTGTTTACAGAAGAAATACCAGTAAAGGACTTTTTAGTGTACTCTTTTTTTTTTTTTTTTTTGTGGTACTCGGGCCTCTCACTGTTGTGGCCTCTCCCGTTGAGGAGCACAGGCTCCGGACGCGCAGGCTCAGTGGCCATGGCTCACGGGCCCAGCCACTCCGCGGCATGTGGGATCTTCCCAGACCGGGGCACGAACCCTCGTCCCCTGGCATGCTGTGCTGGGCAAAGTACAAGGCAAACGAAAAAGAACTTGTGATTACTCCCCCAGGGATGAGCAGTCTAAACCCCAGTATGTTGAAATGGGTACTGCATAGAGTGTTGAGATAATTTTCCAGACGGTAAATCAACTCAAATTACCAATTTACTTAAACACGTTTTTTAGTTTTTTTTGAAAATAAACAAACAAACAAAACTACTTCCTCTTTGATTTGGGAATTCTGCTTTTGTTTTACAAACCCAAGAGATTATTATATATGTTGAAATGTAAGTTGATTTTGGTATATGTGAACCATTTGAAGGGTGGTGATATAGTTAAGTTTATTGCAGATGTGTAGAAAGGCTTTGGAATAACCGCCAGCCAAAGGGGAGCACCGTGACTTGTAGAAATAGGTTCGTAGAAGCACGTGACATGCAAGGTAGCAGGAAGCACTTTCCGACAGCGGGCAGTGGTATGGTGGCACTTACTGACTTTTCTAAGAAGTCTGGGCTAGTTTGATTCTGTGAATTCTGTATCGTAACATTGCAAATATTTATCCTCCCATATCTAAAAAAATTGACTACAGGTAACACACTACATATTTCTTAGGTATCTGGATACAGTTCTTTTGTAACTGTTCATTGAAAACTCTATTTTGAGACATAATTTATTTCTGACTTTGGAGGACTTATTGCTATTAGAAATGAATGTCCCATAAGTTAAGTCACAGATTGTATTATCCTAATTTTCCCTAAAGAGGCATCTTCTCTCCCTCTATGCTTTCCTGCAAAGAGGAGCAGTGACACTAGAATGTTTGGGGATACTTCACTAAAATGAGGCAAAAGACAGCATAAAGAAAATCACAACGTATTTATTGAGCCCTAAGTGAAAATATTGCATGTGTTTTGCTCTCTTATTTCCCCTCACTCTTTGTGTATCATTCTTAGGGTTACAATGGCACTATTTTTAGTTTTCCCTCTATTTAGCTTTTTGAAACTGATAATGCGGGTTCAAGTTGTTGACTTGATTATAATTTGCAATTGCTCTTTGTATATTTTGTTTCATTTTTTGATGATTTTGAAAACAAGAGGCATAACAGTACATTAACACTTGAATTGGTGCTTGCAAGAATGTTATGCTGTGTGGTAGAACTTATTTTGCTATTGCTGTCTAACAAATAATGGGGTAACTGTGTGTTTTGACCAGTTTATAAGTAAAGGTCAATTTTGTGCCTATGGTAATTAGCTTAGCTTACTCTAGACTTTTGGCTAATTCTGTTAATTTCCTGTGAAAGAGTATATTTAGCAGAAAAGGAATTCATTCTCAAGCACAGTGGTTTTCCCCTTTGCATTGGAGACTGTTTAATTTTAAAAGTGATTTATCTCCCTCTTGTAAGCAAACAAAGGCTGTAAAAAAATGTCAAAGTTAACCTTAAGTGTGGCAAATTATTTGAAAGAGGAGCTGGGAAAAGGGCTGCATGTTGGAGGAGAAAAGGAAAAACTCCAGTCATCACAAACTGACAAATTTTAGGGAAGTCTCACTTTTGATGCTTCTGTAGTAAAATCTACAATAAAGCCCTCCTAGTGCAGCTTCAAGGAAAAAGGTGTTTCTGGTTTTGGTAGCAAGATGAAGCGCTACTTTAAAAGAACCTGTCTTTAAACACCATACTTACAGTCTTGATTTTTTTTTCAGACCCCAACTGTGAACTTGAAGACAAGACTGAAGATGGAGAGGCAGCGGACTGTAAGAAGAGGCCGGAAGATGGTGAGGAGCTGGAAGACGAAGCCGTGCACAGCTGTGACAGCTGCTTCCAGGTGTTTGAGTCACTGAGCGACATCACCGAACACAAGATTAATCGATGTCAGCTGACAGGTAAACACACCTACCACTTCTCATCTTCTCGTACGTCTTCTCTATTTCTGATTTTTCCGTTTGTTTCTTGTTTTTCAGCTGACAGGTAAACAATACTTGCCACTTCTTGTCTTCTCATACTGTTCTATTTCTGATTTTTTCCGTTTGTTCCTTTTTTTTTCCACCCCCTCTTCCAGCTGTTACATTCTTCTACTTGAGTACCTAGGTAAGTCTAGAAGCGCTTTAGAAAGAATCCCAAGATGATGGTTTACGGCAAACTCATTGTCACAGTCATCCTTAGATTTTGAATTGTACCCAGATTTTAATAGCTAATGGATATGTTTTCATTTCCTTTTTTTTTTAAAGTACTGTGATACCACGTAGATACAGAGCCTAACACTGGGTGGCTAAAATGAAGTTTAAAAATACCTTCTGAATAAGTTTTCACAGAAGTTTAGCGTGCACGAACTTATTTTAGTTTAAATATCATCTCCTCAAGAGAACTTTCACTGATTGGTCGTTCTCTGCTGAGTTTGGTGCCTTTTTTGTGTTCCTATAAAGCCCGATGCTTATTCTTGAATATCACAGTATTCACTGCATGTGTTAACTTTTCCATCTCCCTCATTAGACTGGAAGCTCCTGGATGGCAGGAACTCTGTCTTATTCATCATTGTATTTTCTGAGTCTTGCACAGTGCCTGGCCCACAGAAGGTGCTCACTAAGGCACAGAAGCTATTCTGCTATACATTTCACGGGAAGAATCAGATTTAAAATGACAGGAAGCATGATGTGTTCAAGTTAATGGCTGGATAAAAGTAAAACTCAGTTTACCAAGTTTCTACCCTCTTTAAAAATATATCCTGCAAGAACATACTATATGAGGCAGGGTGGGACATTTTAGATAGATATCTCTTTTTAGATTCCTGTCATTTTTCTCTTACTGATGATACTGACACTGCTTCAGTGTGTGTGTGTGTGTGTGTGTGTGTGTGTGTGTGTGTGTGTGTGTTTGTAGATCTCTTACTCTATCTTATTTTCCTAGCACAAATCTTTCTTCAACTAACCATGTATAGGAAATGTATTTATTAGACAAGTGGTTCTCCAGCTGTTTTCCACTGAATATTGATATTTTTGTAAGGTTTTAATAGGTGTTCCATTTTAAGCAGGTTTCCTGAACAGATTATTATGGAACTGTTGGATTAAATCCAGTTAAATAGGCTTCTTTATTGAAGTGCACTGTGGCTCTTCAAAAAGGGATTGCAGTGAGTACGTTTATTAGGCCATAGACTCTCCTGTCTTTCAGAAAACCCATTATCGTTTTTTTTGGAGTATAAGTTTGAAAATCTGTGACACTTATATAAGCATTGCTATATACATATTTTTATGGGTTTTGGTAACTTTTATTTTGATACAATTCCAAACTTAGAGACAAATTGCAAAAACAGTGTATATAACTCCCATCTACCACTTATCTGATTCACCAGTTGTTTACATTTTACCCTACCTGATCTGTCATTGTCTCTTCACTAATTTTTTTTCTTAGTCATTTGAGAGAAGGTTGGAGACTTTACACCCTTCTAAATATATTTGGTGTATTTCCTAAGAACAAATACAGTCTCTTACATGGCTATGGCACACTTATCAAAGTGAGGAAAGTTCACATTTAACACAAAGAATACTGTTATCTAATCCACCACCAATATTTAAATTTCAACAGTTGTCCCAATAATGTCCTTTAGAGGTTTTTTGTTTGTTTGTTTCATTTTCTTCTCATCTGGGATTCAGGATCATGCATAATTTTTTAATTGTCATGTCTCTTTTGTTTCCTTTCACCTGGAATGGTCTCTCATTTTTTGAGGAGTACCTGCCAGCACTTTATAAAATGCCCATCTATAATTGGGTTTGCTTGATGTTTCCTCGTGAGTAAATTCAGGTTACATACTTCCATGGCAGGAATGCCACCAAAGTGATGCTGTACCCTTCTCAGTACATCAGATCAGGAAGTACCTCATGTTGACTGTACTATACCAGTGTTGATGGGGTTAACACTGAATACTTGTTTTAGGTGGTGTCCGCCAACTTTCTCCAGTGTTAAAATGTTGCCCTTTTCCCTTTGTAAATAATAAGTAATTTGTGGGAAGATGCTTTGACACTAAGTAAATATTTTCTCTCATGAAATCTCCATTTTAGCTTTATAATTTTTGTATTTATTAGTTGGCCTTCTGCCACAGTTTCCTTTCTTATTCATTCATTTATTTTTGTATTCGTATCACCATGGGCTTTTGGATTTGTATTTTATTCAGTGGGTCATAATTCATTACTATCATTATTTTGATGCCCAGATTGCCTGAGATTTGGCCAGTAGGAGTCCCTTCGAATGGGATTCTGGGTCAGTCTAATGTCTCCATCATTATTTGAGGACTGACTCAGTTTGTGCTGCAAACAGATACTCCAGGCTCATCATGTTCTAGTCCTAATCAATCTTTTGTCCAAGGAACCCTGGTTCCTTTAAGAGGACAAAGGTATTTAGAAATCAAGATATGGGCACTGTGTATACTCATTGATAGAGGTATATCGTTGATTATAAACCATATCAGCAGACAGAATTTAGGAAATGTATATGTGTGTTTAATATAATACATGTATAATATAACTTATAAAATGCATGTATATACAAATATATACACATATATGTATTTTCTCTCTCTAATAAGAGCCACATGTTTCTATTGATACCTCTAATCCAATCCAACATTTGAGATACATTCCAATCTTTTTTCTTTCCATACTTACTACTGTCCTCTCTAGCAGTGAGACACCTAGCTTCCATCATCCTCAATATATTTACTCATTTCCTGAGTCTAGAATACACATTAAGTAGTTTCAAAATTGCTTACTCATATCACCATGATAAGCAGACCAACTAACTAGAGTTTAATAGTTGTTTATAGTTATTAATGTTATAGTTTATAATGTAACATTTACATACAGTGAAATTTGTAGATCCTCAGTGTACAGTTTGATAAACTTTAACAAAATACATATACCCATGTGACCCATAGCCCTCTTAAGATAATTTCCTGCATCCTAGAAATTTCTGTTCTCTTGACCCCTTTCTAATCAATAATGATCCACCAGAAGCAACTAGATTTTAAGTTTTTAACTGTAGATCTGTTTTGCCTGTTCTAGAACTTCTTATAAGTACACACAGTATGTACTCTTTTTTTGTTTCTAGCTTCTTTTTTGTTCAGCATAGTGTCTGCAAGATTCATTCATGTTGTGTATATGAGTAATCTGTTCTTTTTTATTGCTGAGTAGTATTCCATCACATGACTGTATCGTAATTTTGTTTTCCATTCTCCTATTGGTAGACATTTTGGTTATTTTTAGTTTTTGGTTATTGTGAATAAAGTTGTCGTGAACCTTCCTATACAGGTCTTTTTGTGGATATATGTTTTATTTCTTGAGTTAATAAGTAGGAGTAGAATTGCTGAGTCGTGGGGTAGGGTATATTTAACTGTATGAAAAACTTCTGCATCTTTATCACAAGTGGTTGCACCGTTTTACACTCTCACCAGCAATGTCTGTGAGTTCCAGTTGTGTGTCCTCGGTAACATTTGTGTTGCCAGTCTTTTTAATTTAAGCATTCTGTTGGGTGTGTATAGGTATTCTTTGTGGATTTATTTGCATTTTCTAATTCATGTACATTTAATTGACTTCATTTAATTCATTTTTCCTCAGAATGCATAATTTTTGGAAAATCCCATTAAATGCAGTTAGTATGATTCTATTTTCAGTGGAATAGCTTTAAAGGGAAGCTTTACTTACGTGGAATCAACACTAACATTAAGGTGAAGACATGGGAATCTAACTGATATGGCCAGTATAAACTATGCCAGCAAGAAATCTTACCTTAGTTGAGAGTGGTGTATCTCTCATGTGAAAGATTAACTTTAAAATTCAATATTAAAAAAAACTTGAAGTTCTATTTAGTGTTTACTTTTTATTGAGTTCCTGCCATGGAAATATCCTTATGTTCAGCTCTGTGAAGCAAAACAACAACAACAACAACAAAAGAAACATTATTCCTGGATAACTTTATATATTATACAATAATATATTTCTTTATATATTATACAACTTTAGTATCAGTGCAGAAAATGCTGGATTTTCAGCACATGGTATGGTGAAGATAATATCTATGGGTTAAATACTTTTTTCTTCGAAAACCTCAATCCCTAATAAAATACTTGGTTTATTTTGATCTTAAGCTTTCTAAAAGCTTAGAATCTAGTCTGTGCTCACATCATTTTATCCCACAACATTTTAAACAAAGGAAAGAAAACAGAGTCTTATTTGTGACTTAATGAAACATTTCAGGAAAGGTACAGCTGATGGATCTTTGTCCTGTTTATTGATGTTCAGGGTGATTTCTTGGGGAGGGTGGTAGATTGATGAGCAGAAGAGCAGAAGTGGAGGATCAGGGAGAAAGCAAAAGGGGGAGAAACAAAATCAGGAATCCACATTTGTTTAAAGTGTTAAAGTTCAAACTTGAGTTAGCTAAGGGTACCCTTCAGTCTAATCTGGAAGAGATTAAAGACACTGACAGCATTTTAATTAAAAAAGTAACATGATGCTTTTACCTTCTTCCTTGATTAAAACCTTTTACTCTAAGTTAGGAGGTCCGACTTTTCCAAATTTAGTTTCCTGCTGCTTGAGTTTACTCTTTTCTTGGTGCTTCTTCTTTTTTCTGGCGGACAAAATGCTAGTTTAGCAAAGTAGGATATTTCTAGTTGTTTTCTTTTTCCCTTTTAGTTTTACTCTTTTTTGTTTTTTTCATTTTTTTTTTTTTTTGGTCTAACTTCATCTAGCCCCATTTGTATCTTTGCTAATTTTCCTTTGATTCCTGTCCTTGTTTCAAGACTCTTAATTTCCTTGTTGTCCTTATATCTCCCTTTCTTTTCTCTCTGGCTATTTTATGGTCTCTTGCTGTTTTCTCAACTTTCTTCTTTGCTCCCTGTGGCTTCCCTTCTGTTAATCTTGAAGTCTTTACTTACATGTGTCGATCTATCCATCTAGACCAGAGCCTGAAAACCTTTTGGTGAACAATTTGTATGAAGAAAGAGGGAACTCCTAGTAGTGTATAGGAGGGTTAACTATAGAGTAGAATTAGGAGAGAAAAGTCTTAAAACTTGCTGATTTGCAAAATAACACAAAATGGAGGTATTCTGTGGTCTCACACCTATGGAAGTCAGTCAGGGTAGTTTTGTTGAAATCACCCTGAACTGGTAAAAAACCTACCCTGAGATTCCCATCCCTAAATGAGTGCTTTCTTGGTAACTTGAGATCTGTTCTTTGGTGACTCTCATACCCAAGGGTGAGCTGCTAAGGTGAAAACTGACTCACTCCAAACAGAAAGTTTTGAAATCCTGGTATAGTCATGCCAAGTGAGCCTAGACTAGTCCTGGCCTTAGGAGATGAAGGTCAAATATGGACCAAGATGATCAATTTTATTTTATTTTATTTTGCCTGTGCCACGCAGCATGTGGGATCTTAACTTCCCTGATCAGGGATTGAACCCGTGCCCCCTGCATTGGAAGGGCAAGTCTTCCCTGGACCGCCAGGGAAGTCCCAATATGATCAATTTTAGACTCAGATTTGAAAGTCAGCTCAGGGATCAAGTATGCCCCAGGTCAGTTCATGAGTAGGTACCAGTGACCTGGACTGAACTCACGGACAGCAGATCCAGCATCGGCCCAGAGATCTAGGGGGTCACACACACAGTTAATGGAGTTCATCACTGAGGGGAATTCTGGAAGCTGGGCACTGTTCTGGAGAAGCATCGTGACCTAGGAAGCAGCAGAACAGTCCCTAAGGATAACGAGGTACAGGGTGGCCCTCTTCTTTGTCTCTCAGGGCAGCTGTCCTCTAGTCTGCAATCCAATATGTGTAAGTAAATTATATATCATCCCTGCTTGAAGGAATAAGGGGAAAGGGGAAAAAAAAATTAAATCCCGCTCTTCAGTTGTAGCAGGAGATGCAAACCACCTGTCTTGCCCCAGCCATGCTGTCTTTTTCCTGGAGGCTGAGAAGGGAGGGAAATCAACACTCTAATGCTGTTGGGACTCTCTGATGCAGAAGACGGATTATCAAAATATATATTTAAAGAAGGAAAAGCACAGAGAACCTCTCATTTTACTAATCCACAAACCCTATCATTTCTTGCTATTTCCCTCAGGGAGTAGGGAGGGCTGGAAGCCAGAGGGGTCTCATCACACTTCTCAACAAAGATTTAATAGCAGGGTGCTATGGGGAAGGCTGAGATTACGGAGACTTTATTATGCTTACAAAACTGAGTAAGAACTAGCATTGTAAATCATCAAAACTAAGCTTCACTTAACAGGATAAATGTGTAAAGTGCATTTGGTAATACTGTATGCTTGTTGTTCTGAGTCATTTTTCTCTTCTCTCCTGCTAATTTGCGAACTTGAGTTGTCTGTTAAGTGTTCTTTCACATCATTAATGTGAATTGCCTGGGTGTAAACGCAGAACAACTAAACAGCATTGTATTAGTTCTTAACCCTCTGGCCCACTATACTGTTGGTAAGATGAGTAGGTTGAGGTGTGTGTGACAGCCAAGCTGTTGTAGTTTGGGGGAAAATGTTTGTAGAACAGATTTATAAAACCCTAACCATATTTGTGGCTCCTTTACAAATATTGATACTGTACGGGTTCACATTTTTGAAGAAAAAGAACTGAACCAATGACTAGATACTGCATCAGTATAAAATAGTATGTTCATTTAATTTCATTTAAAAAGTTAAGAGACTCCCTGGAAGCTTCACACAGATTTTGTGAGCTGAACACTTTTAGACATCTGGATTTTTTTTTTTTTTTTTTTGACTAAAGAATTTAAAGAAAAAATGAAAGTGATTGAACATGTGTTATATGGTTGTGGGAAATTAAAGACTGGTTGGTTCCACTTGACAATCAAGTACCCTAACAGCGAGTTCTGTTGGCAGTGGGAATAAGGAAAATGAGTGTTTTATGGAATGAAGCATCGTTTTCACAGAAGCATATTGAAACTGTTTTCAGAAAATTTCTTTCCGTGTTCCTTTTCAAATCTTTAGTTGAAATAAATTACATGAAATAAATGTGATATTTTAACACTTTAGTGTATATTAATTAGGTTCAAGTCATTATGCCTTTGATTTGCATATTTCTACATTAATTTCTATATTAATTCATTATTCATGCTTTGTTATTAATCATTTATATATAAATTAATTATCTATTTCTATATTAATTAGGCTTAAGGCACTGTATATTTTATTCTCCTATGTCCCTCTGTTTTGATCAATTTCCTGTTTCCTACCCAAAATATTTTCTTAGTGTTTTTAGCCTACTTCATTCTTCAAATCCCCCTAAGCCCCCAAAAGGCAATCTCGTGGCCTCCACTGATTCCATTCCCCAACCCCTTCTCCACATGCTTCTTATTCTTCAGACCAGTGGTTTCCAAACTTTTTTGATTAAAAAAATGTAGGCTGCATCTCCATAATACATACTTATCAATACATTACATAGATGCACATATGATACAACACTCAAAAAACAGAAATTGAAAAATGAGGTGAAGTTGAAATAAATAGGTTTAAAAAATAAATTTATGTTGTTTTGAAGTTCTGGTCTAGATTCATTTATTTTGACAATTTATTTTAATGGCTGTGCGAGCTAAGAGAGCTATCTCAGAAAACCACGAAGAGAGAACGTATGTTATTACACTTCTTGCTGAGGTTCATAGCTATCGATGTTGGCTATAGCCACCATATTTCAAATAACTTTCCTGAAATCTCAGTTTTGTTTTGCCAACTTCTGGTCACATCTGATTAAATTGTTTCTTTCTTCCGTCCTTCATCCTGTGGCTGACAAAGAGCTTTTACTAGGAGTAGAAGGGCTAGACTTGCCATTTTCTTGTTGATTATTTGTGCACAGCTATCAATATCCTGCAGTTTCCTTGCAGAAAACTTTAAAAATCACTTATCAAAACTTGAGGATTGTGTGTGAATTAGATTACTTAACATTAAACAAGATGATCCACAGGTCTGTTTCACTGGGCACTATTTTGAGATGTGGGAAGGGAGTGGAGAAGCAAGGGCACCCAGGATGACTATTTATCTTCTCACTCTCAGGATGTTGGGTGGCTATTTATGGCTGATGTCCCTTCTGATTGGTTGCTAAATATTCAGACGATCTTTTCTACCCTGGGATATGTACCCTATATTTCAGAGACCACTGTTATTGACTACCATTTACTTCATCATGTGAAAAACAACTCACCAAGTCTCTGCTCCTCTTGGTTTCAGAGAAGGTGGTGTGGCTTGAGTGTGTCATTTTCTTGGTCTGGCAGGACCATGACTAAGTTCTTCTATGAATTTACCAGAGAGAAAGCAATTGTCCATAATTGGTTCCAACCTCTGAGCTGTTGGTTGAGTGAGCTCCTTTTTCTAGTTTTGGAGGAAGGGTCAGTTAAACTATTACCTGCTGTAGAAGCTTTGTTGTTTCCACGTTGATTTTGCTACAGCAGAACTTTGATATTAGTATTTAGTCTACTGTCTTTTTCTTGATATATTTGTTTGTGAAATTCTCTACCAAAACATGGATATAAAATAATCATTTTCAGGTCCATTATTGTCTCGAAGCTTTTGAGTGATTTTGGGCATTGTAATCGGGATTTATAAAAGGCCTTTACTGATGAGGTACATTTTCCCACTATGAATGGAGTGTTATTACATGTATTAATTTATTAAAATTAAATAGCTAGAATATTGAAGGGGTAGTTTTAAGAACTACTTCTCTGTATTTTTGATGTGCATTTTAAAATTAGGTGTTTTTACGCTCATTCTTGATAGATTATCTGGGCAGAGGATTATAGGTTGACAGTTATTTTTGTTCCACGTTATGAAGATATTACACCATAATCGTGATTGCTATTGTTTTTGTTGAGCTATCTATAGTCATTCTAATTATAGTTCTTTTGTGTGCAATTTGTCTTTTCTGTTTAGTTGGATTTTACATATTCTCTTTGATTTCATGTTCTGAAGTTTCACTAAAATATGTCTAACTGTGGAAAAAAATAAAAATAAAAAAATAAAATGAGGTGTTTTTACTGTCAGCCTGTTTTAATAACTTGTGAATCACAAGAAAGCTACTGATTATGAATGGAAAGTTTCTAAAGGATGAAATCTCTTAGAAATAGAAAATACATGGGTAAATTCACTTTATTTTTTACAAGTAAGAGCTAAGTGGAGAATATCCTGTATTAGCTATAACTATTTGCAAATTACCTGCTCCTTGATTAGTTTGAGGTTTTTGAAATTAGCATTTTGAAATGAATAGAACTCAAGAAGCAAATTAACATTATTTGTCTGTGTATTAAAAATGTTACCTTTGGATGTCTTGTGGAACCATAACTGTTTTAGAGAAGTGGTCTGGCCTTAGTTGTATGATTGATAATGAACATATTATCATCTAATTCTGTGGTTTCAGGATTTATTTGCCAAAAATTGTAAATAAAATATCAAGAACACAAACCATGGGAGAATATCTTCAAGAATTTCCACCATGTCCTTGATGGCCATTGATGATAATTAAAGCTGTCAGTTTGTCCCTGTGGAGAAGTGTAAAGATTATAAATGAAGGGCTGTATTTGGGATGTGGAAACAGTGGGGCCTCTTTTGTGGGGAAGATGAATTAAAAGAAACCAACTATTTCCTCGGCCCTGTGCAGCCATTCAGTCTGTCTTATAAACAGGGTGATGTTTAGGTATTTGGATACAGTTGTGTGCACACGAGAGCTCTGCCACATGTAGCCTATTCTCAAATGTGAAATTCAACATGATAAAACTTAGGAGGTTGAATTTTTACAGTTTTGTATGACTGCACTTTCTTTTTTTACATTACTCTGCTTAAGATGCTTGTGACCAATATCTACTTCCTTTATGAGGTAGTGAGTTGATAAGAAAAGTGGACTATTTCCCCATCCTTTCTCTTTGTGTGAAGTCTCTGGCTGGGGATCTTGTCTTTGGGGAATGGCAGCAATGTCACAGAGATCTATGACCTCCTAATAGGCCTTGGGAGGGGAAGGCAGGACTCATTCTACACTGTGCCTCAGGGCTTAGTTCCTTTAAACTTCAAGGAATTGGATGGAACTCTTCACTCCTCCTTTCTTTCAGCTTTACCTTCAGGGGAAATTGATCGATTAGAGGTGATTATTCCACAAACTCTGAACCCTTTTCCCCTCTTTGTTCCAACTGGAGCGCCTCAAAGTTTAAAGGGATTGTGTCTCCTGGGTGAATTGTAGAATGAATTTAAATAGATTATTGGGTAGAGCTCTTTGAACACACATTAAAAGTGCTGAAAAAATATATTTGGAACTGAAAGAAATATGGGAAGCAAAAGGAGAAAGTAACATTTGTTTCAAGATAATTATAATGTAAATTATATGGGATATTTTTGAGCAGATGATTAGCTGTTAGAATGTAGAATCATAGTAGTGCTTCAAACCGAGAAAACAATAGAGTCAGTGCAACAAATCGACAGTTGTACAAAATCTGGATGGCGACTAAGACCCTAATAGGCCCAAAGACAACCGTAAATGACTGGGTTTATATATGTCCTCTGTTAAGCACAGCAAAAGTCTACTAATTGATGGCTTTAAGTTTTTTCTAACTTCTTTGTTTAACAACAACAAAAAATGATCTACACCTAATTCTCTTTTTGCATGTGTGATATATTTGCCTGATCGGCACTATGGACCTTATTTGAGTTATATTTAATACCACATCAATTTAATTTTTCCCCCTTTAAAAAAATCTAACTCCTGGACTCTACCTACCCACAGAGCAGTATTAGCTCCCCCTGGTGACTAAATAAAAATGTAGACAAGGATGATTGTGGTGATGAGCTTCATTAACTTTAACTTTTAAATGCATAATTCGTATTAGGATGTATACAGTTGGCAAGTACACTGAACTGTTTTCCAAGAAAAAATTCAAATTAGTCTTGAGAAATGTCCATTTTCATGTCAGTTTATTTACATGGTGAAGCCTGGTCTATCTTATGTGGCTCTCCTGGAGTTCTGCCCATTTTAGTGACACCGAAGCTCGTGGTTTCTGATGTGGGAGATATTAGGACAGAAGGCAGATATTCAGATCTTCTGTTAACTAGGAGCTGATTAGAGACACAAAAAATGAAAGTAAGAGTGCTACCAGTTTACCTATCTCTATCATTCTTGCAAAATAGACTTTCCATAGAAAAGGTTATCATTGTTAAAATGATTTGAAATCTCTCCATATCTTGGCTGTTGTGAATAACGCTGCAATGAACATGGGAGGGCAGGTATCTCTTGAAGACCCCAATTTCAAATCCTTTAGTTGTAAACCCACTTATAAGATCAATAAGTTCTGGGGATCTAACGCACTGCATTGTATAATAGTTAGAGAAAATTATACTGTACTGTATACTTGACAGGAGCTAAGAGAATAGATCTTTAATCCTCTCGTCACAAAAAAGAAATGGTAATTATGTGAGGTGATAGAGGTGCTAGCTAACCCTACTGTGGTAATCATTTTGCAGTACTTAGGTGTATCAAGTCATCACCCTGTATTAAACTTATACAGTGTTACATGTCAATTCCACCTCAGTAAAGCTGGAAAACATAAAAGAAACATTTTTGGGAAAGACACTGTTGTACATTCAAACACCAAGATGTGTTTTTTTGTTGTCACCTCAAGGAAGCATTTTTCCAACTTAATTTACAAATTGTTTAAAAGTGTATATTTTTATTACTTGGATTGCTTTCCAACTTAACTCTTATAGTTTAGTTTCGAAAACTTTTCCCCTTCATAATTATCAGTTTGACGGACATTCGAGAATGCCTTTATGATCTTTCTGAAAAGAAATTTGTCAAGTCTGTCATATACTTACCAGTCAACCCTCCGTGTCCCCGGGTTCCACATCTGCGGATTCAGCTGACCCGCACATCAAAAATATTTGGGGAAAAAAATTCCAGAAAGTTACAAAAAGCAAAACTTGGATTTGCCTTGCACTCCGGCAACTATTTACATAGTATTTAGACTACTGACATAGCATTTACATGCTATTACATATTATAAATTATTTAGAGATGAGTTAAAGTATATGACAGGATAAGCATAGGTTATATGCAAATGCTAGGGACTCAAGCATCCATGGATTTTGGTATCTACTCAGGGTGTTCTGGAACCAGTCCCCCAAGGATACCCAGGGATGACTGTATTTCTTATATGTAGTCTTATTTTCTATGAAAAAGGTGTTTGCTTTTCACCACTGCTTTATGCTGGTTATCCAAAAGCAATGTCTGTGTGTGATCTGGTTTAATGTTTTATATTAAATATTATATATTATTATGCATTCAAAAGGAAAGGTTTAAAATATTATCTGAGAGCTAATATTTGAATTGTTCTTTTGCTCCTCCTTTTGTTCTTCTGAATATTTTATATTTCTGTAATTTAGCACTTCCCCTTCCCCCATCATGTTTTGTTTTTGTTTTTGTTTTTTGCTTTTCTTCCTTTCCTAGGGCTTTATTTATTTATTTATTTATTTTTGCGGCACGCGGGCCTCTCACTGTTGTGGCCTCTCCCGTTGCGGAGCACAGGCTCCGGACGCTCAGGCTCAGCAGCCACGGCTCACGGGCGCAGCCGCTCCGCGGCATGTGGGATCTTCCCGGACCGGGGCACGAACCCGTGTCCCCTGCATCGACAGTTGGACTCTCAACCACTGCGCCACCAGGGAAGCCCTAGGGCTTTATTTTTAGGGTAGGAGCCACACCTCTCTGTATTACTAGAAAGGGTATAATCTAAACTCAATCACTTCTTAGCATCACCTTCTTCGGCCTCTGGAAATCTAAGTGAAGCTTCTTTTGGAGTCACTGATATCATTCTGTCATTTGGGCTGAAGTGATGGTCTGGTTATCAAGCAGCACAGCTGAACACAGCCCCTCTTCCTCACCTCAGTTCTTTTCTCTCCCCTTCCATTACTTCTGTTACTTCCTTCCTCAAGTAGATGGCCTGCCCTTTGCAGTTTATTTGTCCCAGTGCCTTGCAAAAAAAGCAAAGGACCACACTTTGCCTGAACTTGTGCTAGTGGTCGCTCATAGGGGGAGATAAATTTGGTTGCTCAGGATGAAATAGTGATAACTTTCTTCTTATCAACACCAGTTTAAAACTGACACATGTTTATTAATACAGATGTTATTACATTGATTAGATACTGCAGTTGGGCTCAATATAATGAAAAGTGTGTGGCTCCATTACTTTCTACACTAAGAAGACCATGCAGAGATAGTGAAATGAATAGCACCTCTGTGTAGTTTGTTTTCCTAAATACTACTATGCATTTATCAGCAGTTCAATTCAATAAACATTTATCAAGTTTCTAGTCTTTGTCAGATAAGTACTGGGCCCAGGATCTTCTGGGAGAAAAATGGTTTAGGGTGGGTCTCTGAGCCTAACTCAGACTCAGGGATGGCTTCCTGGAGCATGTGATGCCTTGAGTGGTAAGAGAGTTCGCTAGTGAAGATAGGTGGGGAGAGGCATTTCAGGCAGACAAAAGGGAAAGAAAAATAGGAATGGGATGTGAAACAGAATAGTATCTGCTGGGGCAACATCAAGCTAGAGGAAAGGGCAAGATACGGAAGTAGTGAGAGAATGTGAAGGTATTAGTCACCTACTGCTGCATAATAAATGACTCCAGCATTTTTGACTTAAAGCAGCAATCACGTATCATCTTAGTTTCTGTAGTTCAGGAATTTGGGAGCAGCTTACCTGGGAGATTCTACTTCAGGGTCTCTTATGAGGTTACAGTCGAGGTGTTGGCCAGGGCTGCAGTTAGCTAAGTTTTGAATGGGACTAGGGGATTCACTTCTAAGCCCAATCACATGGCTACCGACTGGACATCTCAGATCTTCACCACATGAGCCTCTCTATAGAGTTGCTCGTGGAATGGCAATGGGCATTCCCCAGAACAAGTAAAGTGAGAGGGAGGAGAGGGAAGGGGAAAGGCTTTGGAAAAGGGGGAGGGAGAGAAGGAGAAAAGCTACAGTGCCTAATCGTGGAAGTGGCATACTATTTCTTCTGCCATATTCTATTATTATTATTTTTTTTTTCTTTTTGCGGTACGCGGGCCTCTCACTGTTGTGGCCTCTCCCGTTGTGGAGCACAGGCTCTGGACACGCAGGCTCAGCGGCCATGGCTCACGGGCCCAGCCGCTCCGCGGCATGTGGGATCTTCCCGGACCAGGGCACAAACCCATGTCCCCTGCATCGGCAGACGGACTCTCAACCACTGCGCCACCAGGGAAGCCCCATATTCTATTATTGATCACACAGACAAACCCTTGGTATGATATGAGAGAGAATTACACAAATGCCTGAATACCAGGAGATGGGGTTCACTGGGGTCCACCTTGAAGGCTGGTTAGTGCAATGAACTGGGAAGGAAAGGTAAGATCTGGCCATTGGGGGACCATGCTAAGAAGTTAAATTTGATTCTCTGGCTTGTGCTTTTCGAACTGCTCTGAGGAACCTCACAGATATATATCAGCCAGGGAGGCATGGAGGTAGGGAGTTGAGATAGCAGGGATCCTCCATTCCCTGCGATCAGAACAGCCCAGGCTGGAATTGTTTCATATAATGGAGATTCAAGAAAGGTTTCACTTTAGTATTGAGTTTAGAAGCTTAAGAGTGTTTGATAATTACTGTTTTAGGCAGTGAGTAGCCATTGAAGGTTTCACACGGGGGAATATATGCTCAGATTGAATGGTGTGTGTAGATTTAATGGGGAAATTGCAGGGGGGGCTGGGATTCCAGACAGGCAGCTCTTGCAGTTGTACTAGTAAGAGAATATGGGGCCAAAACCAGTGCAGTGGTCGTAGGAGTGGAGAGGAGGACCAAATGCAATAGCTATTTATGAAGTAAAATCATCCAGATGTAGCGATTGATAAATTTTGGGGGCATAAGAGCAAGGAAAAGATTAGAACAAGCCCCCGGTCTCTGAACTCCTCAGGTGCATTGAGTGGCCATCCCCTGATACCAGGAATGAAAAAGGAGCAGGATTGGAAGGTAGTATGTTGAGTTCACTTTTGCTCCTGTTAAATTTGAGATACTCTCCTGGCTAGAATTGTTTAGAACAGCAGTTGTTTACATAGGCCAGAACCCAAAGGTAGACATTAGGCCACTTAGCATACTTCCTATTTCCTTGAGTCATGGTTTAGTTTTCCCTTTGTCAATTATCTAAGTTTCTCCCGCAATTTGCCCCCCATTTTTGTTTCTGACCCAGCATTTACCCCCCTGGTTTTAACAGTGAAGAATCCCCTTCCTCAGGTTGGTTACTTCTTACGCTTTGGCTGCTATGGATATAAGGCCCCTTGTAGCTGAGGTTGTTACAGCAGGTGGAAATGACCCCCTGAAAAAGCACAGTGTCGGAAAACTTTAAGGCTGGGTAGTATTCTTTTCTCTCAGGATGAGGAATTTTGACATCTGAGGTTTAATGAAACCCAGCAAATGGATGCTGAGGAGGCTGCTCTATTCTCACAGGATTAGGACAGTGGGTTTTCCTTTTTAAAACTACATACGAAGGTACATCTCTATAGGAAATCTTATTCCTTAGGAAATATTGGTTGTGCCCACCAGCACCGACCTCACCCGCCCCACCCCCAAAAAAAGAAATTTCCAAGCAGATTTAATTTTACTATATATATATATATATATATATATATATATATATATATATATATATATATTTGGAATCTGTGACAGTCTTGTGAATCTTAATGGGCTGCTTTTATGGCTGATTTTCAGAATTGTAGTTTCCCATCATCTTCCTTAGTATTATTTTCATTAAAAATTCCATTAGCTTTAAAAAATCAATGTAATCATTCAGTAGTAATTAATTCTTACCAATCTTGCAAAGGAAAGATGAATTAACAAAACTTCGAAATGTTAAAATGGGTAAAAAGAGGGAGTTCCCTGGTGGTCCAGTGTTTAGGACTTGGCGCTTTCACTGCCAAGGGCCCAGGTTTGATCCCTGGACAGGGAACTAAGATCTCACAAGCGGCGCAGCATGGCCAGAAAAAAAAAAAAAAAAAAAGGTAAAAGAGTTGTGTGGTTAACGGAACTAGGAGAGATGTCAGTATATAATGGATGGAGGGCTGGGCTCTGGCAGCTGGCCGACCCAAATGCCCATCCCAGTTCTCCCCAAACTAGCTGTGCGGCCTTAGGCAGATGACTTAAATGTTTAATCTACAATACACTGTCTGTAAAGTAGGGACAATCGTAAAAAGGTAATAATTTTGCCAGCCTTGTAGGGTTGCGGCGACTAAATGAGATAATAGGTGTGTCATCCTAGTAAAGTGCTTGGCACACAGTGAATGCTCACTATACACATACTTGTTAGTATCAGTATTATTAAAGGTGGTAAGGATTCCTTTAAGGATATGTCACATGAGTCAGATTGCAGATTTGAATGTCTTCCAGAATCCTGAGAGGTTTTGGAAGAGTTAGTATGAGTTAATATCTGGCATTGTCTTAAATTCTCCCCCTTTTAAAATTCAAAAGAGGCTCATGTGTGATTGATGCTAGGGGGCATGGGGCAAGGCGGGTAAATGAGGATTAGTTTAATTAAGTGTGCTCATCACCATTCTAGTAAGACCTTAATGTTTAGATTTGTATAGAAGAGAGAACATCATATTTTGAAGACAAAGAAGGGAGACCCTGTTTCTATATAACATTGATTCTAACTTCATTCTATACAAAATACTAAAAATTAAGGCCCTGGCATGTTTTCAGCCTGCCCTCTGATGCGTATAGTTGTAAGAAGAGAGTTGTACAATGGATATCAGTGAAAAATGTTATACTCATAACTTATGTAGTTAGTGGCACAGAATTTTCTATACTTTTTTAGAATGTTTTAAAAAAATTCTTCCTGGTTTTGTAAATTAGCTCAAAACTTTAGTTTAGTGCAATTAAAAATATTCATACTTCACTTTTAGTGGCCATGCATAAGCATCATGAAATTGGTCTGGCAGTAATAGAGACTCGGGTGATAAATGGTTTGGAATCATCTAGTCTAAGTGAGTTCATTTAAATGTGGGAGATTCGTACTTTTGTTTTCTAGGGGTAAAGAGTCTAGCAAAATGCATTCGTGCAACAAATGACCACAAAGACAGTTGGCTATTTTTATAGTGCGCCAAACATTAAAGCGATGTATACTTAACGTGGACACGTTAGTGTTAGTGAGTCTTTACTATGTTCCCATCTTCTGCTGTGCATTGTGAGGGTACAAAGAAGTGTGAATCATGAACCCTATCTACAAAGGGTCTTACTGTGCACTTGGTGAACAAAACACATGTACCTGAAAAAGTAATATTGTTGTCATTAAGTGGTGGAATTGCTAATATAAGCGATAAGTTCTATGAGTGTCCAGAGAAGGGAGTGGGAGAGGAGCTGGCAGGGGAAGCCTTGTGGAAGACGCCCGAGGTGAACTCCACACAGAGAGACCATGACAAAAATGAACAGGATGAGGTGAGGGTGGGATGCTAGGGCAAGATGGGGCATCCTAGGTAGGGAATTGCTGATGGAGAAAAAGACTTTGAGTTAAAATTTTGATATCTCATCCAGAAAATAATTTCTTAAGCAGTAGCACTGTGTCACAGAGTGTGCAAGAGTTCAAGCAGAGCACAGTGCCTATAAAAGTGCTGTAGGTGTGCACAAAACAAAGGAACCATGAGGATAGTTACTAACCAGGAAAAAGAAAACTGTGTCTACATTAGGTTGTTCTGTGAGTAGCTTGAACAGAATCAAGTAGGGTAGCATCTGTGAACACCTGCTGAGAAGTGAGTACTCCTCTAAGAGAACGTAACCTGCGTGGACCACCGTGGGAAGTTTCTCCATTCATCAGAAATACACTGAGCTTGTCTCCATGACACTGCATTTGATAGTAGTATCTTTTACCCAATGCTTTTGTTAAAATGTCGTGCAGTGTCTTCAGACTTGATTTTCATTTAAGTTTTATTCTTATTATGCTATGAGGCTTTGGTGCTTATCGAATGTAAATTTTCTCCAGTGAAGGAAGAAATTACTAGCACAGCTATTAATAGTCTGATGAAAAGTCTTATTGCTTCTTAAAATTTATATTTTCATGGTGATTGACAATCGCTAATTAGTTAATCCTCTGCCTGTGCTCCTGAGGTAGGTCAATATTATCTCCTTTAGAAAATGAGAAGATTGAGAAATCAGGGTCTTCAGTGATTTTCTCAACAACCGATTTCTGTACTGACATGACAAAAATAGAGTTTACTCTTAAACATTTTTATTTTAGTTAACAGAATATCTTTGTGTTGAATGATTGACCACCTGAGATACCTTTTTTTCTCTTCACTGTGCATTTAAAAAGCCATTTATAGCAAGTGGGAGTTTGGGCCCCTAAATGTAGATTTGATCTGTAGGCTTACCATTTGATTGATGGTAGACTTTGGACAAATCTGTAAGCTTTATAAATATGTATAACAGAAGAACCCTAAATACCAGCAGCCTGAAGTAGAAAGAAGTTTATTTCTTGCTTATATATGGGAATTCTAGAGATGAGCAATCTAGAGCTGGTTTTCTTTCTTGGTGCTGTGCTTCTCAGCACGTGGCTGCCATTGTGAAGCAGGCCGTGCTGGCTGCTGGCGTTCATGTCATCATGTCCAGATGGAGGGCAGGAAAAGAGAAGATGGAAGACATAACAGAACTTCCAGTCTGAGTTGGCTCCTTTTAAGCAGCCTTCCCATAAACCCCATACAGTAATTCCACTCACGTCTCATTGGGATGGAAGAATGGATTTTTTTTTTTTTTTTTTTTTTTTTTTTTTTTTTTTTTTGTGGTACGCGGGCCTCTCACTGTTGTGGCCTCTCCCGCTGCGGAGCACAGGCTCCGGACGTGCAGGCTCAGCGGCCATGGCTCACAGGCCCAGCCGCTCCGCGGCATGTGGGATCTTCCCGGACCAGGGCACGAACCCATGTCCCCTGCATCGGCGGGCAGACTCTCAACCACTACGCCACCAGGGAAGCCCAAGAATGGATTTTGAGGTAGGCAGTTGACACCATCTCTCACACAATTAACATATTTGAATATTTGGATTTTGTGTTATTTTGTATGACTGGTGATATTTCTCTCTTCCAATATCATGTATAATTTAGAATACCAGCTAAAACATAAGAGCCTTTTAAACTCCCAACATGGACAGAACCTTTTTCTCTGGTTGACAGCCTATATTCTTTAATTATTTAGCAAATAGCACATCAGATTTTCCAATGGAGAAACTGTTTTTGAATCCAGGGCAGAACTGCAATCTAGGACTCTGTGCTTTGTCCACCTTGATTCTTTGTTTTGAATGTCGGTATTCCTATAGAGAAAAATAAGGAAACATATCTTTATTAGAGCAGAAATCCTTAATACAACCACATCAGGCATGGTATGGATAGGACCCCAGGGAGTATTTTCCAAAACATGGTACAGCACGTGGAACTTCTGTGTACCCAACCAACTTCAACACCATCCTGTTTAACCCCAGAAACTACATTTTCCGTGAATGCATCATAAAATATGCTCCATTCTGTGTGTGTCCTGGAACGTAGTGGTCAATTAAATAAGAGGTATGTCACCCACCTGCTTTTTGGATGTGACATATCACCTGGGTGCTGCTAGTGTGCCATTGCTAGCTTGTGGCATGGACCTGCCCAGGCCATCGGCCATCACTGAAGAGCTGGTGTGCAACATGCCTGCTTCTTCACCGCATGCATATCACATGCTTCCCACTGCTGCCATGCACCCTTCTCTCTTCTCTCATCTCCCTTCTTCTCCACGGCCTCTCCCAGCATCTACAAACAAATAGGTGGTATAAAAAGTATGCTAGATAATCTATACAAATGGAGGGGCTGTAGAAGACAGAAGTTTTCCATCTGGTGTTGAGTCATGCAAGGTTAGCACTAAGAAGACCCTTAGAGTTCATCTGGTCTCACTTCCTTGTTATGGAACAGAAAATCCAGACACACTGTCACTTAGCAATCTACTGGCCCTGCCAAGACTTGGACATCGAGCTTCTGACTCCAAGTCCAGTGTTGGTTTTGAAACCAGTTGTTTCATCAAGATGAAATGAATGATGGATCACACCACAAGCCATTACCCTAAAGCAATTCCACGTTGAATAACGGCTTTTTAGGGGGTGGTACCCTTGCCTTCTTCAGGTGGACATCTTTTTTTTGTGTCCAGAAGTTGTACCAGATACTTACCTGTAAGTGAATGGACTCTATAAATAAACCTCCCTGTCCCTCCACCCACCCCCAACTTGAGTATTTCTCCAGTTACTAGCTGTGACCCATTTGGGGGGGAACATGCAGAGAGGAAAAACCTGCTGATTTCTGTGAAGGAGGACTCCTGCCCATGGGGACTTGTACCAGCAACATGCAGGCTGCATCACGTCCTTTGGATGGACAGGCTGTGAACTTGGTTTTAGGTCGCCATTTTGGAATGAAAGCGTGCTTTGTGGTTGTCTCACTGCAGTCCTTGATGTTATTACGGAAAATGATCTACCTGCCGAGTCTCTTCAATTGGAGGTGATTCTGTGTCTTGGGTAGAAGGTATAGAAGGGTAATATCCTCCTTCTCAGTTGCTTCTTGGTTTTTAGTTGTCATACCAGGTGTTACCTGTGCTGCCTAAGTCCTTGTCAGTTTTCCTGCTCTACTGGATAGTTTTAGATTTCTCCAACCCTGTATGAGATCCCTTTCCAGTTTTTAATAAATCTCTGATAGGCCCCTTGTGTATATCTGAGAAAGTCCATAAAACCAGGTATAGATATGATGGAAGAAAAAGTAAGTTCCAACTGCCAGTGGCTCATGTTTGCTAATTGGAAAAGTTATGGGCACTTTCAAAATAAAACCAAGTTTATAAATGCTCTCTATAGTATAGCTGTTACATTTTTAGAGAATTAAATGTACGTTGTGTCATAGGAAACCATTACCCACCTTTGTGCTTGCAATGCTCAGGAGAAACATAAATGTTTCTCACCATTGTTTGATGTTTTCAAATTATTAATATGTATACATCGTTAAGGGTGGGAAAGTGTTTAAAGAATCAAAGAGAGGAAGAGAGGAACAGAAAGTTTTCAATATCAGGAGCATATACCTTTTTAATATCTTGGCCGAAATTAAATATTTGTAAATGTTTTTGAGGAACTTTAATATTTTTATTATAACTTTCAAAATTTGCAGTAGCTCCTTCATTTAAGTTTGCTTTGGAGAGATTTTATGATCTTTCTAATACCTCCAAAACTTTTAATAATAAGAGATGTAAACACATACCCAAATGAGAATATTCTCATTTATACACTCTTAGATCAAAACATATATTTTCAAAATAACCATTCCTGGGACTTCCCTGGCGGTCCAGTGGTTAAGACTTTGCCTTCCAGTGCAGCGGGTGCATATTCTATACCTGGTCCGGGAGGTAAGATCCCACATGCTTTGCAGACAAAAAACCAAAACATAAAACAGAAGCAATATTGTAACAAATTCAATAGAGTCTTTAAAAATGGTCCACATAAAAAAAAATCTTTTAAAAAAATAACCATTCCTATTATATTGCCATATTATGTGTCTGTGTAAGTCAGCATATCATAATATTGCTTTAGTAAAGTATTTTTGATATTTTTCATTTATTTTTGGGTACTGAACTACCATAAAAGTTAGTGGCTTAAAAATGATAACAATTTATTACTTTTTAAGATTCTTTGGGTTGACTGGTGGATCTCCTGGTTTTCATGAGGTTGACCTGGAGGTCCACGTGTCTGGTCCTGGCTGCACCTTGGCGCTTAGCTAGGGCTGTTCAAGGGCTGTGTGGGGCCTCGGCTCTCCCTCTCTTATGTGGTTGCTTTGGCTTCTCACAGCAGGGGCCTGAGTTCCAAGGAGTGCTCCAAGGTATCAATTTCCATATCTTGATGCTCAGGCTCAGAAATAACACACCATCTTATTCTACTGGTTAACAGAAGTTCCAGGTCCAGCTCAGATTCAAGAGGAAGGGAAACCAACTCAACTTTCCGACGACGAAATAGGAAGGTCACCGGTGCAAAAGAACATATGGGCTGGGAGTTGTTGTTGCATCCTTGGGAAGCACAACCTACTATAGAAACCCAAGTCTGTCTTATTAGCACTTCTTTTCTTCGAAGTGTGTCATGCAATTTTAATTGATCTTTTGCTTCAAAGTGAGAAATCGGAAGCAAGAATTTATACAAAATAATTTCTTAAACTGTAGCTCATTTTCCCCTTGTAGCATGGGGTCCTTAATGTCCTAATCCTATTGTCATATGTCATTGGGAATCTTTATTTATTAAAGAAACATTAGTCAAATATGGAGGTTTCTCACCCTGGACAATTGCTTTATGAAAGACCTTACAGTGTTTTCCCCCATAATATTCTAAACCCTGTTAGGAGTAGAACACAGCGCAGTAATTAAGTGGCGTCTGAAGTATTTGTCTCCCAAAGGCAGTACTACATAGTTTCCATAATTTTGAAGTTTATAATTCTGTCTGTATTCAGAATTCCTCACAGTTACTTTTCTTAATTTATCCTCTTGTCTGTAGAAAATTTTAACTCTAAATAGTCTCTTTTTGTTGTTTGCTTTCACCTTATTCGCTTTCTCCACTACTGCTTCGTTGGACTTTGTAGTATAAACATGTTTGAAGCAGTTTAACTTGTGTTTTGTAAAGTTACAAGTTCATGCTCTGTATGTCTTCCTACCCAGACCTCACGTGGGCCAAGTCCTGGTAGATGCTAGGCAGAGGAAAACGGACCTTTCCTGATAGGGATGAGTCAGTTTCCTTCTGTATCAAGATGTTTACACATGGAGACAGATGCAGAGGATGACAAACCTGGATCATGTGACTGTTAGATTGTTTTTCTTTGCTGGATTTCCACGTGGGAAGTGGTGGGAGCTGGAACTTTGCTGCTACTGCGCCCAGGATGTCCGCTGTCCAAGGTGTATCCACGTTTGTGGTCTGGTCATTTGGCCGGGAGCCAAGGCTGCATTGTTTAAGGGCAGGCTCACTCTTTAGATGAGCGATGTGATCCTTCATCTAGAGTGAAACTTTAGAATGTTTTAATTTCACTCAGCAAAGCCACACGTGTGTTCCAGTAACTACCTGTGAATTTGCTTCCAATCTTTGCAGCATAATAAGTTATTTCCTTCTCCAGTGCTTTTTTAATTTCATCTTAAACCGACTCAGTCTAATATCTTGCCTTTCATGGTGATTATTTTTCCTAAAAATATAACAGGCCAATGCAATCCCTGGGGTGGAGCAGGGTCAGGGAAAGTCATATAAAGTGCCACTCTGAGCGCCCAGCTGTCCATTTTAAAAATGTGAAAGTTTGAGGGGAAACTGAGTTCCAAAGACATCTTTAAAGAATAATAAAAGTCTTAGGGTTGTAGAGACTTGAGAGGGGTAGATCTTCATTTTCTCTGTGACAGACAGGGGAGCAGAAAGGATGTATAGTGTAATTGCACCTCTTTATTCGAGCCTTAGATTTGATTTAACAACAGCATCTGGAGAGAGATGTGCCCTAAGGAGCCAAAAGCCTAATCTCAAATTTATTCTGACCCAGTCCACATACCAAAACACAGAATATGTCTGAGAGATATTCTGGTTGTATGACTTTGTCCCATGTTCCTTAATGGGTAGAGATGTTTGATTATTACATCCTTTGGAAGAATGTGCAGGTAAAATTGGTAGTCCAAAGGCTTTTGTATATTTTGTATTTTTGTGTGTGATTATACACATTTTTTCCTCTGTGATCTAAGTGAAACTCAGGACTAACCTGTGCTTTCTGATCAGAATAACTCTGCAGTAATTAAGATAAGGAATTTTTCAAAACAATGAAAAGACTCTGTTTAACAGAACATTGCCATCTTTTCATCTAGAGTGAATGAATAATTGAGCGTGTTGTACCTCACCTGGGTTCTTGGTACATAGTGGTACCTCAGTAAACATTAAGTGAATGAATGAATATACTCATCTATGAATGACTCAGAAAGTCTAAGAGTGGGAAGGATTTCTACTCGAGGATTTTTACTAAGGATTTATGGAGATTGTTATAATAAAAAAAGGAAGGAAATGTCTGACATATCTAAATCTGACTTCTTGCAAAAGAAAGCATCAATATAGGGATGTCAAAAACAGAGCTTTTATCTCAGAATGGGTGGAGGAACTGTTGATTTCTTTCTATTTGCAGTTTCCCTCAAAGACCTGTGGTCTGTGTCCACTTTTTGACACAGTACAGCAGAGTAGGTATTCCATTTGGGCAGAACTTTCATGGTATTGCAATATTGTTATTTTCTGAAGTCATAATGTGATCAGTATTATTTACATTCATGTTTTATATTTTCTAGTGGCAAATTATATTATAGTCATAGATTTTCAAAGCACTCCAGCAATGATTTCTTTTAATATCTTGATGAGACTAAATAAACAAATCAGGAAGGTTTTGATAAGAATTTTGAATGGATTTGCTGTAGCTTGAATCCTATAAATTGATTTTGGGTAAGCTATCACAGACCTCTGATTATGATTAGCACCTACTTACTCTAGTATCTGTTAGAAACACTGGATTACAAAGTATAAATTCCAGGTATTTGTGCTTATTCTATTTAATATATTCATTAGTTTCTTAACTTTGATTTTATGTTATAGATTTTTTTGAAGGAATACCTATCTTAAGGAATGTGGGTCTTATTTTGTGTCCTTTTGAATTCATTATACATCTGTCATCTTTGATGTTACAGGGGAATCCAAGAGATACAAAGAAATGATTGCTGCTTGTAACCCTTTAAAATCCATAAGGTGACCACACATACACATCAAACAAGTACAGAAAAAATAAGAATTTTTTTCATTCATTCATTCAATACTTATTTTTTGAGCATCATCTATGTTCCAGGCACAGTTTCTTGAGAATACAGTGTTGAACAAGATAGGAGAAGTTTCTGCTTTCTAGGAACTTAATGTCTAGTGATTATAATTATGATTAAGCACAATAAAATATAAGGAGATATATCCTAGAGAATATAATTAAGCACCAAAATGTATAGTCAAGTCATGAGAGGTTATTGGGGTTCATCATGTTCCAGGAAGGTCTACTTCATGGCAAGGGAGACTTGAACTTGACCTTGAAGAAAAGAAGGTATTTGCAGAGATGGAGAGGAAGTTAGATGGGTACTTCAATGTAAACATCCCTCAGTGTGATCTGAGAAGGTCAAAACACTAAGGAAGAGTGTTTGTTCAAGGAAAATTCTCTGATCTGCTTTCCCATTCCATATACACCCCACCAGCTTCCTGAGGTTTAAGTCTCGGGACCGTGAACAATAGAGTTCCATTTAGAATGAAGTATGACAGTGTTTTTGGAGACAATCTCAGGTCCCAAATTTGCAGCAAGTCTAGGCAAATAGTAAATGTGCTACTTGCATATTTGAAATTGATGCTCAAAATGTGAAAATTCTCTACATGGAAGAATTGAAGTGTAACTTATAGTATTACCAAATAAAATAGTATCTAGAGAGGAGGGTAGTGGCAGTTAGCAGTAATTTCTCTTTGAGGAATTATACTTTTTGTACCTAGTGGTCTGTCAAATGGGATAGTATTACCAGCGATCATAGATCTACACAGTCTATTTTGTAAAGTTACAGGAGATACAAGGAAATGAAATAGAGTAAGAATGTAGTTTTTAAATCACAAGGTCTAAAACTGACTAGGGCCATTGAGAGACAAAGAGGAGAAGAGAGGGACTTACCTTCAGCTGTTTGCATGCTGTCTGTGCTTGTGCAGTGCTTTAAACCAAGGTAACAGGGATATGACAGAAGTAAAATTTCTTAGGCCACATACCCACATACCCACCAGATTGGCAAGAAGTGTGACAGTTCTAAGTGTTGACAAGGATCTGGGGTAACGGGGAATTTCAGACCCTGCTGGTGGGAGTGTAAATTGGTAGAACCACTTTGGGAAAATGGTTTGACATTATCTATGTAAATGTAAAGATATGAAAACTCTATGATTCAGCAATTCCACTTCTCAATACCCTACAGAAACGTGTAAGGGAGACATGTAATAGAATACTCACAGCAGCAGTGTCTGTAATAGTCAAAACTGGAAACAAGCCAGATGTCCAAGAAATAGCTAAATTGTGGGTATTCAAAGAATGGAATATTATCAGCAAGGAAAATGAATGAACTATGGCTACACTCAACAAGATGAATACCTCCCACAAATGTAGAGTTGACTCAAGAAGTAAGACAACAAAGGATATATTCAGTATGAATCCATTCACATAGAGTTCAAAACTAGGCAAAACTGGACTATATGGTTTAAGGTTGTGTACAAAGGTGGGATAACAAAAAGCAAGAAAGGAAATCACTATCACAGAAGTCAGATTAGTAGCTGTCTTTAGAGTAGAGAGAATAGATGGGAATGGGGAGGAACAGATGGGACTTTCTAGGTGCTAGCAGTATTCGAGTTCTTGTGTAGTGTAGTTGTTTCATGAATGTTGTTTGTTGTTATTATTTAGGGTGCCCATCCGTTTTTCTGCACTTCGTTGTAAATATGTACACTGTATCAGTTTTTTTTAGAAAAAGGAACTTTAGGTGAAAGAGAAAAAGATGTCACAGACAGCAGTACAGAAAGATTTATGCCCAAACCTGCTTCTCAAGATGTAAAGCAATTGTGCAAGAAGTGGAGATAGGTTTGCCACCGTATGTCCGTTGTTGTCACTTGCAAGTGTGACTTTCACATGGTGAAAAATATTTGCTACTAGTCTAATAATTAAAAAATAAAAGATGAAGGCCTGCTTTTTTCAGAGTTACAGAGGAAGAGGTCTGAGGCCTTTAGAATCAAATTTGGTAATTTGTAGCATAATTATTTTCCCATGCTTTATGCATCTTGATTGATTGATGCAGTCTCTTGAATGATGTCTAGAAGCAAATCGACCAGAGGATCAGGAGAAAATTAACAGCAAGAAGAAAATGAGAATACTCGTCTTATCTAGAGAAACCAAGAAATTTTTATCACTTTTATTATTTTAAAATCATCATGAATTCCTCTTTAAGGGAAACCCTTAATAGTTCCCCAGTAGTAACAGCATTGCAGGGTATTATCCAGTAATGAAAGAGAATGTTAATAAAATCATTTCTTTTTTATGTTGATATGGATCAAAGTTGCAACTTCAAAATACCAATGATAAAAATGAACATTTTAAGATTCTAGGTTACTGCTTACCAAGGATAATATTCATTAACTAGAGTTCACTTCTCATGCTCTGGATTAAAGAAATTATTTGCAAGCAAATAAGAAAAATGTATCTTTAATTTGCTAATCGTAAAGCACTACTTTTTGGAAAAAGTGTTGTGTCTTAAAAATGGATCTTTAATTTAAATCATGTGGCAGTCGTAAAATATCCCCTGGTGGAGGCTTTAGAGGAATGGCTTCAAGGTTGTATCATGTACAAGAAACTAGGAAAGCCCCATTTGCTAAAAGCAAATTGCCAAATTGATTTGTTTTCCAGATAAAGCCATATAATACTATTTAAATACCTGAAATATAAAAAGTGAAGACTAATAAAACAGCCAAATATTCCACTGTAGAGCATAAAATTTCCAAGTGTTTTGAAGAGTATCATAAATACCTATCTTAAGAAGCTCAATTAAAGTTTGGAAGTAATAATTTTGTTGTTAAATCTCTAAAGAGCTGCAAGAGTGTGATCACCTTGAGGTAGAATCCAGAAAAGCTAGTTTTAAATATTGTACTCCTGGAGCAATGATTGATTGATTCTCTAGTGTAAATTTCTTGGTGATGTCTGTTTAGAGACCTTTGAGAAATTGCAGGGTGTGTGTGTGTGTGTGTGTGTGTGTGTGTGTGTACACACATGAACAGGAAAATCTGTTAGTGCTGTAACAACTCTTTTTGGAGCCCTCATCTGGGCAGAAGGTGAAGGAGTGTTTAGTGATAAATTCTGTGATGGAAGGTAACTTAACAGTGGAAAGTGATTATGTAGATAATTTTTCTTTAATTATTGATTAAAATGATTACTAAGCAACAGTATATCCAGAGCTTTTCCACTGTATTTTATGTTCTATCTGTCCTCCCTAATTTATTCCTTCAATTGAGAAAACTAAAATTTCGACTGAGAAGTAAAAGCAAAATACACCAAAAAGAAACCACTGGGCAAGTAGACTTGGAAGTGACCTTGGCGATCATTTAATACAGTGGATTCAGGCTGTGCTTTGGGAAGTCTAGGAATTCCAACAGTTTGAGAAGGAGAGAAGGGTGGAGCTGGGGGTTGTGGCAGGGTGGGCTCAGAGCATCCCACCTTGGATTCATACCGCATGGTTTTTATCACTTTTATTTGTCTTGGACCTTCTGCTTAATATTTTGTTTGAAGAACAAGTAGACAAAAATAGTTTGAAGGCCACCGCTTTAGTTCCTAATCCCCTCACCTCCTGCTTTCACGTTTGAGTAATCTGGGGTGAAGCTGTAGCCTCTCTAAGGTTCCATGGCTGGTAGTGGCAGAAACAAGAACAGAAGCCATATGTTCATGTCTAATGGGGCTGTTTCCCTGACCACATTGATAACATTCTGTTTCCTGGTACCTGTACCCACCTACTATATAGTGTGTTTCTTAATGATAATACATTATTTAACATCTTTCATATCCACTTCTCTGTACCTGTGCACAGGTAGTCACGTAAGGGACACAAGAGGAGACACAGTTAGGCATGATGTTATCAGAAAGCTGTGGAGAGGTTTTAAAATACCACCGTGGGGGAGTTTGTTGGAAGAGTCTTTTCTGTGGAGATGCTCCATTATTGTGCCCTGATGTTACGGCATTTTGCGTCAAGTATAAGTGCCATGACATGGTGCATGATGGTTATTAAGAGGCCCAGAGCTTGAAAAACTATGAAGTTGGGAATATTCTCACAGTAAATGTATAAGATTCACTGGAATACAGAGTCTGACATCTGAGTCAGCATCATAGTTTTATGAGATACAACAAAAAATGGGAAAGGGGCAAGTGACATGCATAAATGTTAGTAGCCACGCTCATCTTAGTTCAAGCCAAAGACACGTTATTGATTTTTCCAGGGAAAATAATATGTAGCCGTTTAAGAAAATTGCCTTAGATGACACTACTTTTTCTCCTATATTTCCTTTGTTTTTCCCTCCATTTTTTCTTTTCTCCCTCTTGATAAGTATTAATCAAGTGTGTAGTATGTGCCAGTACTATTCAGGTACTAAAATCTTTTTGTGCCAAAAGAAGTAGAAACAATTTTTGTTGTCATTGTTGTTTGTTTGTTTGTTTTCTTGGTGAAGTGATTGGAACTTCCAAATCACTGGGGTAAAAGCACCTTCAGTCTCAAACACTTTCCAAGCACAGTTGTATCTAGAGAGGGTGTTGATTATTGTACTCTGGAAACTCAAAAATTCTACTTTTTCTCCCGTTTCCTCAATTGAAAAATGGAAATACCACCTGCAGGGGCTCGTGTTGTTTAACTAATTGCCAAGGTGGCACGCCAAGGGCTTGATGAGAAGGGTGGTAGCCGTCAACTGACAGTGGAATTGTCTGTAGGAGTTGTGGTGTTTATTGACTCAGGGGTCTTTGGGTGTTTAAAGACAGTTTTCACCTGTATTTTTCCTGATGGAAGGTGAGCCTTCTAGCTGAACTAATTGCTTATCGGGCAAATCAGCTTTCTCTGAATTAACTCTAAATTATTGGAGTCCCATGTCTGAAGCTCAAAATTGTAATTTACTCTTGCGAGGCTGTGTTCAATCCCACTACCTTTACTTCTGAATGACCATACCAAGGGATATTGTCAAATAAGATGATTACATTCAAACATTCCGTATGAGAACCTGGGGAGGCTTTCATCAACCGAAATGTTGATACGGAACATTTATTCATTTTGTTGCACGTAATTGATATTTTCTTCAAAGGAGTGTGGAAACGCTCACTTCAATGAAATGCTTGCACTTCTGTATGTTTTCACTTTAGATAGAGGGTAAAATGGAGAATTTGGTGTTGGCAGTGGACGACTTTCAATGCGAAAAATTTCATTGGGGCATTATTTACGGTTGAATGTGAAAGAAAGAGCCTAAATTTCTTATCATTTAATTATGTCTTGGTAGAATTCCATGCTGGAGCCTCAACGTTTTGGCAAGGCTATTAATAGTTGTAGTAAAGTGACTAATGTCTCTTTTTTACCAGTAGTTTCATGACTGGCCTTTCCTCAGGCACTCCACAAAGCTTTATGTTTCTTCTAAATCAAATGTGAGTACTGTAAACAAAATGGGGTATAGTGACAGGAATGAATTCACTTATGTATTCATTCATTCAATGGTTCATCCTTCTATCCAAGAATGTGGCGTACTGTACATCAGACACTGAACTTGGTAGAAATGGCTCTAGTTAAAATTTGGTAGCAAACAGTGATATTTGCACCTCCCTGCCTACGCGTTTGCAGTCTGTATTCTGGGCTCCCCGTGAGAGGCCCGGGAAGAAGAGCAAAGAATGCCTATTTCACAGGTGTTAGTGCTTGGAATGATTGATGAAATTTAAATTTGGAATCAAACACCAGCTTTCTAAGGGGTTCATAATCATCCAGATCGTCTGATATTAACTCTTAGGTCAATTTGGGGTGGGGGGGGCAAAGAACAGAATGGGTCTTTCTGAAGAAGGCCAAGAGCTAGGCCAGAATGTTCTGAATTTCAAGCTGCAGTTCATCTTGATATTGTTACGAATCAGGGCACCTCCTTCAGTTACTGTGGATGCTTATAAACTGCAGAGTGCATGCAGTTCATGAATTTGGCTGCTTTTCCGTAGCTGCTATGAAAATTGCAAACAAAATTGCTTTTCATTTTGCTTTGACAGGCAGTTTTAATTTTATTCATCATTTTAGCAAATTGTATAATATTTCAGTTGTGTGCGGCATCGCCTTTGTCTTTTTTTGCAGTATATTTATGCTGAAAGTATGAAAACAACAATAAAGAAGACACCAATAATAGCGTCTTGTAGTAAAAAGGGCTTATTAAAAGGATATTTTCTGCCTGGGTGAAAAACTTCCTTGAACATGTCATAAATAGTTTATAACACGCAGAGCTACACTTTTATTGTCTGTAGAAGTTGACTGTCTAGCTAGCCACATTTTTAAAATTAAAAAGTAATTTCCTGTCCATTTTGAATTTATATTTTGTTTACCCAGACCTTGTTCTAGTCTAATTAGACAATGACCATCTTTTTGAAGTCATCACAAAGACTGAGTACATCAGACCCCACAGGAGACTTGGGGGTGAATGGGGAGTGTGCTGGCCAGGGAAGGATGGGGGAGCCTGTAAAGATTGATCGGATAACAAAGTATATACATTTTCATTTTGTAGAAAAACTACACGTGCCATAGCAGCCAGTGGGTTGGTTTTATATTATGTGCTTCCCGAGCTCTTCATTGTAGTTTCGGCAATTCGAGGAGCCCTGCAAGCAGGCAATAAAAACAGAGCAGGCTTCGTGCTTGCCTTTTTCATTGATGTCTCCTGCACAAGGCAAGTTCTGTTCAAATCATCACTGGGGACTGGTGGCATACTCTCCAACCTCAGATGTGAAAGGGAGGAGGATCCTTTCTGCCAGGGGTTTAAAAGAAAATAATGTTTATTCACAATACTTTTTAGGACATAAAGACTTTTATTTAAGATTTACAAGATTGCTGGTAAGGATGATTCATAACCGAAGTCCAGTTTTCCTTAGGGATTAACCACCATGGTTTGTTTTTTGTTTTTCTAGCATAGCAACTGAATTTCATCATTCATTTTGTCATTTAGCAATAGAAGACAACTTCACCAAAGAAGCTCACAGTACGAGTAAAATTGGAAGTAAATGGAAGCCATATGTTATTGCTGTAATTCCAAGGTTAAAAAAAGCTAGAGTTTTGGCTACTGCCTTTTATTCTAAGTGGAAGGAAGGTAAAGGATGCTTTTATTATCAATAGCCGTAAGTTTTTAAAAAGAGACATAGTTATTTATTTTGTTAATGGCAGCACGAAGAGCACACGACTAGAGTGTTCAGAGCAAGACTGATGTCTGGCAGTAATCCATTTCTTAACTTATGTACAGCTGCGGAGTTATTAATGCTAGTC